>NC_134842.1:2446929-2757383 GCF_965363235.1 Mytilus galloprovincialis
TACCACAACTTCGTATATCTATTTGGATCATTTATAAGTACTCGGTTAATAATGAATTACTTCTTGAGAAATTTTTTGTTAAGGTATTAGTATTGCATTATAAGGGTTCGATGAATTAGCTGTTGATTTAAGGCACTCCCCCTAGTCTTTTCAATATTTCCCCTTTTTAGCTTTGTTTGATCAACATATATATATATATATGTGCAAAATAAACTATGAACCCTGCCAAGTAGAAATCGTTATTTCTTCACATCAACGCTGACAACACCCATATATGTTACATATTAAAATAAAAAAAGATTAACTGAAAATGGCTACCGTATTTGCCCTATAATGGTTTACTATTATTTTTTTTTACTTGAATGGAGATTTGTCTTATTGGCACTCACACCACATCTTTTTATATCTATCTGTATGCTTGGTCATGATTTAATTATTAAAAAAACCTTAGGTTCTAACTTCCTCAGACAAAGATGAATTAACTTAGGTGGATTTGGTTATTATTGGTTTCCCCTTTGGGGATATAGCTCTTCAGATTTTTCGGTACTTATACATCCCTAGTTTTCAAATATTTGGTTTTGAGCGGACCGATGAAGGTTGTCCAGAAAAGTGCTCCTGATGCGTTTAAGTTTTATTTAAAGTTTTAATGTATGAATACAATTTCCTGTCATAACACAGGAAAACAAATAAGAAACGTATACACCCCCAGTACAATATGGGGATATGTACATACACTGTCATTCATAATATTACTTTATTATTGGTTGATAATGTTCAGTGGCAAATATTTCATTTATATTACACAGAAGACGAAGATATGTCCTCTGTCATGGACAAAGCAAGGACTGCCATCTCAAAAAAATTGAAAGAGGAGGGATTCGATATCGGTAAGTAATAGAGAAAGCTACTATAAAATATAAAACTGTCGTGTATATTAAAAGTATATTGGTACGATTGCCAATGAGACAACTCTCCACAAGAGACAGAATAACACAAAAAGTAACAGCTGTGTGTCTGTCATCTTAATCAACTAAATGCTGGGGGTGGGAATGGAAGGATTGATTTTGATAAGTAAACAAGAAAGTTAAGTATGCCATTCTAAAACAATTAAAGGACCACGTTTTAGGTAAGAAATGGAGAAAGAAAAATATGAAACCTTAAATTAATACTGTTCCTTTTTCTATTCTAACAATTGTTTAAATTTCGTTTTGTTCTTTTCCAGATGACCCAGAAGGTATGCAAGCCAAGATGATGGCTGAGATGAGAAAAATCACCAACGCAAAACGTGAGTCTTAGTCTCGCTTTGAATAAGCAGGAAATATTTGACGGTGTTCACGATGTTAAAGAAAATCAATCTTATCAAATCATCTTGTTTATCAACATAATTTATATTTTGCAACTTAAAAAATCATGATTATTTCATTGACTTACTAGTATTTCGTTTTCATTATGCCACATTAAACATTTTTCGGTTATAAGCCTGCCTCCTCGTTGTGTTAATTGCTATATGATTACTTGGCTGTTTTTATAGTGATCATTTGATTACCATACCAAATATTTCATGATTATTTGATTATGTGATAATCTAGGACTGCAGTTTTGATAATTTAATTGTCTTGTTAAAAAATAAATTAAAGAGTATGTGATTATATTGGAAAGAAAATTGTGATTATGTGATTACTTGGACACCTCTTGCGAGGCCTCATAAGTATTTAATGTCTTCTTTCTTCCTTTCGCTAGCTGATGAGAGTGACGAGGAAGTTAAGATCAAAGTCGCCAAGGATCTCCTCAAACAAATGAAAGAAGATGGACATGATGTCGACCCAGGTAAGATTTATATAACTATTTACTAATTGATTTTACCTTATTTTGTTAGGATGCTGTCTGTATGACGTTTAACCACTATTTATTGTTTTTTTTACTTTAAATAATCATATCCGTTTTTAGATTAAAATGAATTATAAAGTAACTTACGTCCTTACAAAGCTTGATGCAAACTATCGAACATTTCCCTTAGCCATATTCTACTAGTACTGTAAATGAAGATTTTTTTTTTATTTTATTCAGAAAAACCACAAGAATCAATGGAGAAATTGAAAACAGAATTGAAAAGCCAACTGAAAGCCATGGACATTGATGTTGATGAGGGTGAATTATATTTAGAAGATAATTCCGCTTCTAATAGTTAATAATAAATGTTGATTGATTGTTGATTGCTTAACGTCCCGTGGCAAATATTTCATGCAGGTTCAGGACGACAAAGATGTGTAGTTTTGGAGTACAGTCGTGTCCGATAATTCCGCCCCTCTGGTAACTCCGCCCACAGGGAAGATGAGCTCAATACAGATATAGATGCACGCTATAGCAGAGAGCATCAAAGAGATACGACTATACAATGTCCAAAATACTTTTTTTTACCTCTCTACAATAGAATGAATAATGTCAGCGATCCTCACTTTTCCTCCTGCTTTTAAACCTTGTAAATCATACCTTTTCCGTATATTATTTACATAGCTTGCCTTCTGTAAGTTTAAAGGAATACATTTTTTCATTGATTTAAATGCATTTTAGAGTAGAGAATATTTAGATAATTAAAATGCGCGTTAAACCAGCTGCCTAATTTTTCATATTTGACTTTCAGAGGACCTTAAAGCCAATGATTTCAAAGCCATTTTACAGAAACTTGTCGCCAGTGGCAAAGTCGGTAAGTTGTTTTTAAAATTGTTGAATAAGCTACCTCTTACTCTATAAGTAAAAAAGAAAGAAAAAAAGAACAGAACAGAACAGCGAAATGCACAATTTTCTATAAAAAGATTGATAAATTTGTAAAACCTATTTATCACATATTATATCAATGATATTATGTTATAGTTATTGACCAAGCAAGTCGGTAAAGGGGATTTAATCTGCACGGCTCGTGTGACCGAAGGAGTTCGGGTTAAAGGGTCACACGAGCCGTGCAAACTAATATGTTTGGCAGAACAGGTTGTAACTGGTTGAAACGTAGTACATCTTTCAGTAACTGCGAGTTCCCTTAGATCAGTGCAAATGTGTCTTTTGTTTTCATTTATTGTTTTGTTATATATCAGGCTGTTTTTTCTAGTTTGAATTGTTTCCAATTTGTCATGACGTTGCTATTGTAGCTGACTATACGATATTGAATTTGCTAATTGCAGAAGGCCGTGCTATGACCTATATAGCTGCTAATGTCCCAATCAATTGAATTATAAGGGATATTCTCGATGGATATCATATCGACACGAAAGAAATAAATAAAAAAAAAACACACACAAACACATGGTTACACTGTTTGTTTTCTTTTTAAGGAAACCCAATGCATTTAATGATGTCTGCCATGGCTACTTTCAGCAGTAAGTATTAATAGTAAATTGTTCTATCTTATTTGGTCTAGTTTGTAAGTCTGGAGGAGGGTGAAAGATTGCTGATACACGTCCAGTGGCAACTATAACAAGCATATTACATACATGACGTACATAAATCACCAATCAATCGACTGTACTAGAACGCCGCCATGATCACAATGTTGACTGTGCTGGTTCACAAATACCATTAGATAAATAACAAAAACTCCAGAGAAATGAGGAAAAGGAAAAAAAATCATAACGCTTTTTTCTCAATTATGAATAAATAGATTGATGATTATTTAAAAATCTGTTGACTATTTCCCGCACATCTCAACAGTCAACATGTAATAACTTTTAATGATTGAATAGCTTGAGAACACACGGTTTAGTTATCTGCTATCATTGTCTAAAACTATATGTAATTGTTTTAATCACACATTTTTTCAGGCGGAGAAATCCCACATGGAGGTCCAATGCCACCACCAATGATGATGCCACAAGAAATGCTACACCCAGGTAGATATTAGTTTATTTACATTTAAATAAATGTTATTTTCTTTCTATCAATATTCTAAAACTCTATATTATAATGAATACAGACTTTTTATTTTTGAGTCCTGCTGAAAAATGTATTTGGTAATTTTTCTCAAACTTATACTGTCAAATTATACAAGATACAAATTCAGCACGAATAATTAAATGCAGGGTAAATATCCCCCTCTATAATTTTCATCTTTTCACATGCCCAGATGCACGTTTGATGATTTCAATTTTATTTTTCAGTATACAGAAGGCAGCCACTTAACTCATACGTTGAAGGTACGATAATCAGCACGAAGTTTTCTATTGATCACTTACAAATATTAGAGAGCAGCTCAAGAAAGTCGAAAAGATTACATATGTATATCGTTGACCTAAAATATATTTACTGTTTAATAGACCGGTTTAAATACGGTAATGCCTTTGTCGTGTTTTACAGTTAATATGCGGATCCAGCCCCCCCCCCCCTTTCGTAGGGAAAAATGGTTGATTATATAGGGAGTCACTAAAGCAAGACTGTAGCGGGTCCCCTCCCTTATACAAAGTTCTTTGCAGTCTTAAGTTCTGAGTATTCACTGGACGTCTAATTGGTGGACACTCTCTAAATGCGCTTGTAGCGCAATCATTTGTATGAAAACCATTCATTTATAGTGAAAATCCGGAATACATCCCCATCTTCCATTAATATGTATAAAAACTTACATTCAGGGACTTTTTTTAAATGTATATGGTTACTACTGTAATATGTATTACCTGTGAAATCTCAATAACAAAATATGTATTCTCACTTTGATAAGGTGCCGAGGATGCTTTGGTTCATGTGTTCGGAGATGATGATGATGTTATCCAGAATCTGTTGGAGATTAAAGCCGGAGCAATGAGAGGTGTCCTCCCAGAACAAGCACTCTTCAGACTGATGAAGGACCTGATGCACTAGTATGTAGATTTATCATAAGATGAAAATCATTATATTCTTAGTATGAAACAATTTGATAATATACGTGTTTAAAAGGAAATACTCTGGATTGCATGTTGTCTGAAATGTATGTGCCAATGTCTGTGACGGGACTCTACTGCAGTAAATGTCAAGAACAACAAAAAACAAAAGCTTTACAAAACAAACATGTAGGTTTAAGATTTAAGTATTATGAGCTTTCATCAATAAGGAACTACTCAACATTAATCCTATTTTTTTTTGCATATTGCCAAAACAAGTAACAGAATGCATGGAAGTCACTATCCATTGAATTACAAATTGCTAATTTTGTTTTGGAAACATTGAAACCTCTATTAATATAAACACTATTATATTTCAGCCGTCTAGAGGCCCGTGTTCTCATTGCCCAGAACAGAATCCTTGAAGAGAAAGTAGCTGCATCCCAATTCCACGCCATGCCACCATTTGCCAGAAGCCCATTCGGTCTGAGAGTTCTTGGATGTAGACACCACCATTAAACGGGCGATACAAACTGCTGCTGCTCTAGAATCTGTGTTCCACTCTATGCTTTGTTGTGATACCAATAAACATCAGGTTTCAAAATCTTACTGTCAAACATTACAGTTGTCTTTCCTTTTCTTTTAATTGATGTTATGTATTAATTATCTTTGTTTGTGTGCCACATTACTGTAGACTCAATAAAAAACGAGTGGATTCACTGATGTTAGACTGTTAATTATTCTATACAGGATACGTTTATTTTCAAACAGAGCGCCATAAGAATCACTGCATGTGGACTAAAAAAAGAGCTCACTAAAAATACAACCTTTAAGTTCTAAACGTAAAAACCTTTGGAAACATAAAAGCTAAAACACAACAAAGTGGCAACCAATTGGTTTTTTTTAAACCCAAAACAGCCCTCGATCAAATGAGAAGATGACTGGCGAAGAATTGTTCATCAACCAACCAATTTTCATATATTTGAACCTTGTATTATCCAACATTGCGAAGAAAGGTTTTAATAAGGATCTTTGATCTGAATTTAATTAATTACGCGTTTAGGTCGAATAAAAAGAAGACAATCAATTAGCCTTCAGCCTCCCCCAACCGCCCCCATCCCCCAAAAAACAAAACAAAAAAGATTAACAAAAACATTAACAAAAAAAAAAACACACACAAAAAACACAAAGATGTCAAAGTCTATAACTCGAACTGAAGTTTAGTTACTTGAATATTCGATCACCTCACCCGATGACGTATTTATATAAGATGAGAGCACAGTATTTATCATATCTCAAATGGAGCATTTGATTTAAAAACATAATCAGAAACAGTACGATTCTTGATTCGTACAAAAATAAGGAAATGTGATATATTTGCCAATGAGACCACCATTCATTTTATTTCAAATGGTGTGGATTATATATAGTGAATATCATTTTGACGTTAAGGTGGCGAGTTCTTATAATTGCGCTTGAATAAAAAAAAACCAATTGTATCAAGAGCTCTACTTTTCAATCTCATGTGTTTAGATTATAAGCATGCATTTAACCCTGTAATCATGCTGACTGAACTAATTGCCAATAACGCATCTATTCTGCAAATCTCTAGGTGGGTTTCAAATCTGACACAAAATGGAGAAAAGGGATAGTGAGTATATGAATACATCACGCAAGATCAATGCGCAAACATGCTTTTCATTTCAAAATCCCATATGATGTCCAAAATATAGGTTGCAATTTAAAGCGTAGCAGTTAATGACAACTCGACTTACTGATAATATTAAGAAGATATATAGCGCATAACACAATGTAGAATTCTGACTATACAAAGAACCCACGTGACCCTTACCGTACAGACAAAAACAATATCGTTGAAATGAAATAGAATAACACGAGCCTCTTAAAACCCTCGGGATGAATGCAGGTGCAACGGATGGGAAAGCAATTCCTGCTCCATCAATGACACGTGGTCGTATTAGGTGATGAACAAGGAAAACTGACCGATGGACGGGATTTATGGTACGACAAATCAAGCATGTCCGTGGTCAACTGTGAAGAATAATCCCGTAATCTTCGATGATTCTTCGTAAAGCTGTCACGAAACCCATAAATTACAAAATTAATATTCAATATATATTTAATTTGGAGGTCGTGTTGTTTCTCAGAAATTATTTAACATTCTTATTCACAAAGATATGCCGTCTTCTTAAATATAACAATATATTTGAAAAATTTGTAGAATGCTTGAAATAGAATTCATACTAAATCTTAAAATAAGCTAACATGGCTATGGTACAGAAACTTCAGTCATGAAAGTATTTCGATAGTACTTATATAACCTAAGACACATAAATATAAGGTAATTATTTAAGGAAGTTTAGATTAAGACATTACATGTGAAGGAAGTAAACTTATAGCTTAAGGCAACTTTATAAAAACCATGCATTAATCGATTAACAGTTAGAAATCTTAAACTTGTCGTAAACATGTAAACGGAAGAAACTAACCTCATTGACAGTACTATTTTAACAAGTATCGAATAAGTTAAAAAAAATCTTGTTTTATGCTTTGAAATTTTTCCATCTGTATTTACTGTGAAGGGCAAGATTATTTCAGTATTACAACCATTGAACAAATCAAAATTATTCTGATTTAAAAAATAAATTAAATTGATAGCGATTTATTTTTAAACACGCAATTTATATGATGTAGATTCCGTGTTCACGCTTAGCTTCCTTCAAATGCCTTTCAGGAGAAGCGTTGACACAAGATCTATTTCAATCGGATTTTCAGTTTGCAGTTTAAAAAACCCAAACTAAATAAAAGTTTGAAAAAGAGAAATGCAAACAAACGTAAATCTGATTCGCATGTGCACAAATAAAAATCCATTTACAGTCTTACACATGCACATTATTGCACACCTGACAGATCTCTTCACACACATCATCTGTTAATCAAGTCAATTTCTATCTGCCCTGAAATTTTCAGATGAATCGGACAATGTTGGGTTTCTACCCCTTTTTGGTAATTTTAAGGAAATTTTGCCGGTTTTGGGTATTATCTTAAATATTATTATAGATAGAGATAAACTGTAAACAGCAATAATGTTCAGCAAAGTAAGATCTCCAAATAAGTCAACATGACCAAAATGGTCAGTTGATCCCTTAAGGAGTTATTGCGCTTTATAGTTATTTTGTAACAATTTTCATTAATTTGGTAAATGTTTGTAATTTTTACAAAAAATTTTCCTGTGTAACTGAAGGGCCAAGTTTATTATAGATAGAGAAAATTGTAAGTAGCAAGAATGTTTAGTAAAGTAAGATCTACAAACACATCATCATCACCAAAACACAATTTTGTAATGAATTCATCTGTGTTCTTTGTTTCATATGCACATAGACCAAGGTGAGCGACAAAGGCTCTCAAGAGCCTCTAGTTTTCACTCCTTATGCTTCAGATATCCATTTAGAAAAATATTACTTTTACTCTGCAAGGTCAAACCTGCCTGTCCCAAGCCCGTATAAAAGAGAAAGTCGGTCATAAAAAACAAATATTGCAAAAGGCGCAAATGTCTTTTCTTAAAAAGCGCAAATGTCCAATGATTTGAAGCGGAAGTGTCCAAAATAAAAAGCGGAAATGTCATATAAAAAAGCGCAAACGTCCCGTGTCGTCATCTTTGTACCTATAAAAGAAGAAAGTAAAGGGTTTAAACATTTCAGTTACCAAACATCCCTGACTTTTCCTTTATAACCATACTTTCCAATATGGATATAAAAAGTCTTAAATCACTTAGATCACTATGCAAGAGACAATCAAAAATAAAAATAGATAAAATAAACATTATGTATAAAGTATTAAGAAGATGGTACATTATTTAGGCATGGTCTAATACTTTGAAAACCATAAAAAATAAAGACATGTAATGGACAAAAAATGGGTTAGATCAACCTTTTGTCATTTAAACAAAAAATGTTAGCCAACTCCTTCTGGCCCAACAGGAGATTTTGTCCTAAATGGCATTTTTTTTCAATTTTGTTTCTGTTTTCTATTATCTTGGAACTATAAGAGATATGGATAATAGAGCCAATCAGGACAAGGTCTATAAACAAAATTGTCATTGGAGTTATTGCGCTTTTAGAATGATTTTTAAGCATTTACGGAATTTTAGAAGAAAACTATTATAATAATAATAGGAAATAAAAAAGGATGAATAAAGCAAAAATGATTACCGAGGCAATATCTACAAATCAGTCAGTCAATTCGTTTAAGGTGTTTTTTCTTACTTACTGTTTTATGGAATATACACCAAGTCTCATTTTATGCCTGTTTCACACATATCATATTATTATAATACTTATCAGATCTTATCAAAGCATCGCCATTTAGGTCCAAAATATTAAGGTACATAATTCCTATACAAAGAATTTTTTTATTCGCGTTAGATCGCCAGTTTTCACAGTGCATATATGTGAATTTCAAGTAAATGTTCTAAATAAACATGTGATACGGACTGTAAAATTGCAGACATGAACAGCATGTGAAATGCTTTATTTTCTTAAGAATTTACTAAACATTGGGGAAAAAATCAAACGAAAAGAAAACTCCTTTTATATACAGCATACCTCAAAACTGCATATGTATAGACATACATACCAAGAAAGAATATTCCCTCAAAATGTTTAATTCGATTATGTTCTTATTTATAAAATTCTATTAAATCCGAATAAAGTCTGCTCATATCGTTATGTCTCATAAATTAAAATGCATTAAGAAACATATTTTACAAAACATATGTAAAAAAAAAAATGAATAAAATCAAATGAAAAATGAATGAGAAAATGTCTCTTTCAAAAAAAAAAAAAAAAAAAATATATATGACGGTGCATATCTGATTAAATTACCGTCAAAAACAACACTTGTAAAATGTGCAGTTCCGACGGCTATGTTATATAACACAATGTAATACGCGGACGTTGTAAAAATGACATGATATCTACCGAGGGTAGTATATAAGGTCTGATATGTATCAATGTCGTCACATAAAGTCAAAAACAACACAAGTAAGTAGTTGTCGTTTAATTCTATCTATATATATTCTTTTATATCTTTTAATTTAGGTATCATTAATTTTCAACATTCTTATATATAAATATTTTCATAAATGTATAGTTGAATAATCAGTATATGATAAAAATGATAAATATATAAATTATTCCATTCGAGAAAAAAAGTTAAAATTATGACAAAAATGTGAAAACGATAAATATAAAATGTGAAAACGATATATAAAATGTGAAAACGATATATAAAATTTATTTTTCATATTGAAAGTACTGATAAAAGGAAAAATGAAATCTACTCGGTAAACTAAATTAAAATGGAATCTACTCGGTAAACTAAATTAAAAATAATAAAAATACAAAAAACAAAATACAGTTCACATGCATGTATTAGTAAAATCTGAATTTGTCTTTACAGAATGATGATTAAATTAGTAGTCCTAGGCATGTTGGCCGCATGCGCCATGGCACAATGTAAGTAAACACAGTCTTAAGTTTTCCCTGTACTATAGATTTATTTTTTTAAATTGTCATTTTCAGTCCTTAAGTCTTTTCTTGTGTGACTAAGTTTTTTGTTACGTTGTTGTTGCATTGTTTTTTTAACATTTTGGCAGCCAAAACAAATTAAGTATACATTTCAAGAGTTAAAATATGTTATAAAATAGCAAGTTTATACATTTGCAAAAATGAACATTTTTATTTTATTCTGACATCAGTAAAGATACCCTCTGTTCATTTCATGTAAATGAGTTTATTTTCTGTTTACAGTCCTAATGATGGGTTTTATTCGTGTAGATAATGATTTCTCCTTTTCTGTTTACAGTCCCAATGATGGGTTTTATTCATGTAGATAATGATTTCTCCTTTTCTGTTTACAGTCCCAATGATGGGTTTTATTCATGTAGATAATGATTTCTCCCTTTCTGTTTACAGTCCCAATGATGGGTTTTATTCATGTAGATAATGATTTCTCCTTTTCTGTTTACAGTCCCAATGATGGGTTTTATTCATGTAGATAATGATTTCTCCCTTTCTGTTTACAGTCCCAATGATGGGTTTTATTCATGTAGATAATGATTTCTCCTTTTCTGTTTACAGTCCCAATGATGGGTATGGGAGGATTCGGTGGCATGGACCTGAAAAACATTGAGAGCATGATCCCAGAAGGTACATTCGATATGATAAAAAACATGAAACCAGAGGATATCAAAGAAGCCATCAAAAATATGCCACCAGGAATGGGTGACATGCTCAAGGGAATGGGTAAGTCATCATCATCATATTCACGGGTCACATGATACGGGCACATGATACGGGGATTGCTGATATGATAAATTGCGCCAAATGGACGATTCACTCAAACAATTATATAAAAAATTAGAACTATATATTCACAGTTTTATACTCACTCGCTCTAATTTTAATTATTCAAAATCGCAATTTCTCATCTCATTAGATACTTTATAATTCATATAAACCAAGATTACCATTATTGTTGGTTTTTTAAGGTACCGTAACTTTCTAACAGCCGAACAGTTGAACTACTGATTTCACTCTGAAGTCCGTCTGTTTCTATCCCCTTTATATGTATTCATACCCCTGACTTATGATATTTTGTGTGATCTTGATTAGTGTAGATTCTCCAAACTATATCACCGTATATAATTGTTTTAGGAATCTCTGAAGATCAGATTAAAGAAGCCGTCAACAACATGCCAGAAGATATGGACATGGCCGCCATGTTCGACCAGGCTAAAGACAAAATGGGTAAGAATTAATCTAAAATCTGCCTTTTTGCAAATCTAATCTATGTATTCAATTGCTGTTTGGATTTCCTCCGCTTAATTAATACCAAAGAAAAGGGGTTCCAACCTAATTTACATTCTTTACTTAATTGAAATTCTATTCTTCCATTCAAATGACTCAGACACCTTAAAAAGTAGAAAAAGATATACCAAGGAATAAAAAAAAAGCAGTAAACAAAGAAAAAAATATTATACCAAGGTAAAAAGACAAACGTCCGAAAAAACAAACAACAAAGTAACACACAAAATAAGATTGGGCTCTCGATACAAACGACGGCTTAATGAAGTTAGTCAATTATTGTAAAAATAAAGAAATCAAGAGGGAAAGATCTTACTGGGATTCCCCTCCGAATTTTGAGATCGTGGTAACTTCGGTTACCATCATTTGCTTGTCAACAGGTCAACAGTGCGATAAAAAAATCCATTCTTTTTTGTTAGATTTCGAAGTTTTATTATTTTCGTTTAATTTTTTCTCAGGAGATCTCGTTGACAAAAGCAAAGACGAAATGAAAAGCCAGCTGTCAAACGAACTTAGCGAAATAAAGGAAGAAAAAAGGAAAGAACTTGAAGAAGCAGGTATTGACTTGTCCGGTGGCGTCAGCGGTCTCATGTCTCAGATGATACCAGAAATCACAGAAATGTTCGGAGAAAAACTTAGGGCCGAAGGAATCGACACTGGTGAGTACCAGCTATAGAAAATAATTAAATCACGTGATGTCAACTTTTAAATCTATCTACTGAGGTTGTATCTACGAAACTTTTTTGTATAAAAGCAAAGAGAAAACAAATATCATCCTTATCATATTCTGAAATGTGTATATCTGATTGACATTTCAAAATGTAAACAAATATTTAAAAAAAATGATTCTGTCTGAGGTAAAATATTTATGTAAACCTAACCCGAATCTTTTTCAGATGATCGTGAAAAATTGAACGAAGAAGTACGTAAACAGATGCGTGAGTTCGCCGGAGCTGATGAAGATGATACTGATGAACAAGTCAAGGAAAAGTTCATGAAGGGATTCCTTGAAGAAATGAAACAAAATGGCTTCGAGATCAAATCGGATGATATGGCTGAAGGATTCCAGGAACTCAAGAAACAAATCGTTGATGAGCTTAAAGATATGGGATTCGAGATTGAAGATGGTAATATATATATATATTTTATGCACTTTAAGCACTTAAGTCAAAATGGGAAAGGAGGGTTAATGGCAAACAACACACAATAAGCTATTTCGGGAATAGAAAATACAAAACCATTCCTCAAAAAAATCAAGACATTCACTTGTATGTTTTAATATTTTTAAAAAAAGAAAGAAAGAAAAAAAAAACATTAAAAAATTGTCTCATTTCTTAAAAAATACACTTAAGCCTGATTCATAAAGAAGCACAAGACCATTGTCAATTCGGCTTATTATTCTATATTTTCAAAACATCAAATATTGTATTTAATAAGTAACAGAAATATATATATATATGTTTTCATAGAATTACTTTTACTTTGCAGAAGATGTGTCCAACCTCCCAGAAATGATGAAGAAAATGATGAAGAGTGGAAAGTTCAACCCCCAAATGATGATGGGAATGGTCGCCCCAATGATGCAAGGTATTTAGTCAGATCTTTATATCGGCAGCAATATCGGATTTTTTTTCGTGGCTCCATATTTTTATTTTGTTTATACCCTTTAATCTTTCACTATGTCAAGTTTCATGCTTTTACCATAAAGTGATCAATTATTAGTGTATCTGTATCTAAATAATCTATTCATATAAAATTATTTGCAAATTCTGGAAAAAAAATAAATGGTTCTGATGTGTAAAATGTATGTATACTGTAGTTCTTGTTTGAAGGAAAACGTAAATTTTTAGAAGAGAATTAATATAAATCAAGACATTTAAGACATTTTAGACATAGCAATAACAAAGCCGAGGATTTCACGTTAACAAAGTATATATACTATCGTCCAATCATAATCATCGTTACAAACGAGTTACATAAGAATCTTTCATTGGTTGATTTGATTTTACAGGTCCACCAATGATGGGACCAATGGGACCAATGGGACCACCAATGATGCAAGGTCCACCTATGGGAATGAGACCACCTATGGAAGGTCCAATGAGGCCACCAATGGGAATGAGAGGAATGAACCTGAATCTTGACATCGATATCAATCAGAGACCACAGACTCCAGTCGTAACCCCAGGCTACGTTCAAGGTAATTCACAATTTTTCATTCTTTAAACGTTTTCTTAACCAGATTACAGAGAACTGTCAGTGTAAATGTTTTAGAGTACAATCTATAGAATTACTTTTGGGAAACCATATGTCTAATCACATTTCTGACTTTTTCTAAGCATATGTGGTATTATGCACGAAAGCGCTGTAAATAAAAGCAAAAAGTCGAAGATAAAAGTTTGTTCTCAAATGACAAAAGTTTAAAATAAAGTTGGCATCACTATCATTAACTTGATTAAAGTCATATTTGTGATATTACAATGTGCTTCTGTTTGTCAATATCTTACCATTATGCATGGTTGTAACTCATGTTATGTTTGTTATACTTTCAGGAGCCGAAGATGCTCTTTTGCACGCTCTTGGTGATGACTCTGACGTTGTTAGACACGTGATGGCAGTCAAGTACGGAGCTGAAACCGGAACTGTCATGGAAAGTGATCTCCACGAAATTCTCAGAGATCTCATGCACTAGTAAGAAATTTTTTTTATTAGTTCTTTGTATAATATATTTATATGATTGACTCGAATATAAATTCCCAAGAAATTAACTTCGTTAAGAAACTTTGTTTATCTATTCTTGCTTAGTACACAAGTTGTGTAAATAACTGAAATGGTTTCCTTTTTTCTCCTTCAAATTAATCAAAATATAAAACTATCTAGACATTTTGATTTCTATCATTAAAATAAGTATTTTTGAAATTATAATTAGTTACTAAAGATCTTAAAAGCAGCAATCCATGTTTTCAGTATGATATTGTCTTCATTGAAAACTGCACAAGTAATTCGTGGTTAGTCTGACTCTTTGTGCAATCGAAGACCACCTAGCTAACAATGTTATTTGGTACTACTATGTATTACACGAAGACCACCGAGCTAACAATGTTATTTGGTACTACTATGTATTACAATTCCTTGTATAAACCAATGAAGAATGCAGGGTAAATTGTGCTATGATTAACACATTCATTTTTTTCTCTTTTTCCAGTCGTCTTGAAGCCCGTGTTCTGATGGCCAAGAACCAGATGCTCAGAAACAGACTTTACGATGTTATGTTGTAAAGAAATAGACGTTGCCGTAACCATGGTGATTGGGGGAAAAGACTACTTCTACAAAACCCACGAACTTTACATAAAACAAAAGTGTTGCATTGATATGTGTGCTCTTTGAAACTTATAGATTGGTGTAATTTTGATATTACAAGAACTTAATTCATATTTATAATGTTGTTAAAATTATAATAGGTTGCAAACTTCAAACACTCTCTCTTTCAATAATGTTTTTGGGATGCAGCTGACCATTTGAACTAAAGCAAAATAATAAAAAAAAAAATCAATTGGAAAATGAACAAACTTTTAAGATGCTTCCAATTTTAAAAGCTGCTAAATTCAAAGATATAAGAGTTTATTGTGAAAATGTGATAATATTTCTTTAAACCTCTGGCGTTAGATGAAGAATGGGTAATTTAACTTTCAGCATACATGCATATATAATTGTTAAAATTTGAAATACAGATATCTTTAAAATACACGTCCTCGCATGGCTTCCAAAATGTCGCATATGAATTTTTATTTGCTTAAATTACCTTTTCACATAAATGGGTTTGGTGCTGGGCGGGAGGAAACTATAATACTCCAAAATGTCATAACCATTAAAACATTTAAAAAAAAAGACGTTACAAAATTTCTATAATCCCAATTGTTTGTTGAGCTTGCTTAAAAAATATTGTTCATTTCTTTTTTTCTTTATTTCCTTATTTCTGTAAAAATATTAACAGAAATAACCAAGTTTTTATGTCACATCCATTTACAAAAATATGAAGTTCACATACAATTTGGTAACAAGCATTTCAACCAAATCTGCAAAGCCTGTTCGTGAGATTTTAATGTTGTTATAAAAAAATAGTAATAAGTTCATCGACGATACATATAACCGATTTTATAAACTCTGAGACGATTTAATCTGGTAAATATAGATCACTGTAAAGCAAGCGAAACATCATGTATCTTGTATGATAGATTCTAAGCATTCTAGATGATATTATCAACTATGCTTGCATTAAACTCAGTGATAAGTTAGGAACGAGCAATATTATATAAGTTATTTTATAATGGTTAAAAGATGGCAACTACTTTTATTTGGTGCATAAACAATGATTTTCGACATTTTGGTGCATACATAATGGGTTTCAGCAGAAAATTGATAGTTGAACCCATAGAGCCAAATTTATTTGTACATCTATCAAGGGTTATGCCTATAAAACCTTTAATGAAAAAGAACTGTTTGCTTTTGTCTGTCATGATTACTTACATGTATATATATTGTGTGATATTAACAATAGTACAATAAAAGTGTTCCAAAAATTACTTGTTTTGAATAATAATACACACGCCATCCCAGTTCATCAGAGTGTCACTTTTTGTATGAAAATTAAATGGTTGGTACAAGCGGGATTCTAATCCAAAAAAAACAAAAACGAATTCTCTAAAAGCAGCAACCAAACCGAAAATGTCAGTAAAATGTAATCGTTATGACCATTTGATACCTCATGAACATGTCTACTTTACTGTATGGAACGCCATCACTGCCTTATAAGAAGAAACTACTATGACATGATGCAAATGTTGCTCACATGATGTGAATTCTCCTTTATATGATGTGAATTCTTCTTTACATGATGTGAATTCTTCTTTACATGATGTGAATTCTTCTTTACCTGATGTGAATTCTTCATTACATGATGTGAATTCTTCTTTACATGATGTAAAATCTTCTTTACATGATGTGAAAACTTAATTACATGATGTGGTTTCCTCTTTACATGATGTGAAAACTTCATTACATGATGTGAAAACTTCTTTAAATGATGTGAACACTTCATTACGTGATGTGGTTTCCTCTTAATATGATGTGAAAGTTTTATTACATGATGCGAAAATTTCTTTACGTTATGTTAAAAAATCTTTTATGTCGTATTTCTATTACAATATGCCAAAATATATACATCGTAATGTCAAATTGGTATTACGAGGTAAGAAACACATATGACGTTATGTGAACACTTCATTATGTCAAAACATCTTTATAAGAACACGGGACCTCTCGGACGTTATTATTGTTATTCAGACTCCTTTGATTTTTTCCAAAGCTTTAGGGTAAAATATTTTGCCCCATAACACCTATTTTTATTTTCATAAAAATCTTCAATAGCTAATTTTGAGATCCAATTAATACCAATGCAAATGCAAGGTAAAAGTCCAATTCATCCTTTTCCCGCCATTTTTTAAAACTGAAATATCTCAAGAAGGAGCTCCATGACCTATCAATATCTTTTAGCTTATTTTTTTCCTTCGCTGATGCTCTTTCGACTTATACATGTAGTATCAATTTTAATTTCTGAATTTTTTTTTAATTTCAACTAAGTACATACTTAAATGCATTTAAAGGGAGCTGAATATAAAATATCTGTAAATTATGAGTGATGCTATACATTTAAAGCTTATAAGCATGGCCATGTCATATTTAAAAATTTTTTTTTTAAGTATAAGTCATTTTTTTTTATATGTTTATATAAATTTAGGAACCTAATTCAAATGAAATTTATATGAAAATATTACTTTTTAGAGGCAATTTTGGCAAACCCCTTCCAAAAAATATTCGAAAATACTTCTCCTATATCATGTATATTCAGAAGCTATACGGTACATGTACAATTGTTTCACTTACGTTACTTTGTTACATATCTCACTTTGAAATAAATAAATCTATTAACTTATCTAAACTTAAAAAAATAAATCCATACAAAAATAGCTAAGAAGTGATACACAAGCATAAAAAGTGTGGACAAAGAAGACCAGTATGGGTAGTATCCAGCATTCTGAAAGTATTGCATGGCAAAACATAGTCCCCTACCAGTTAAAATTCATTATTCTCAAACAGAAAATTTGAAATTGATGTGTAAATTGTAATGTTAAAAGTAGATACCAAATATCAAATCAATATAACGGTAGTTAGACAAGCATGACTAAAACATGTGCAGAACATTGTTTGATTTTTCTAGGTCTAAGGATCATTTGAATTTGCAAAATATCATCAAATCAAAACTAAATTTAAACTTGATCTGTAACTTGTAATGGTAAAACTATAAAACAGATTTCAAATCTAAATCTGTAAGTTAATGACAAAAAAAATAGTGGAAAATTTATTTCTTGCATTATTTTTCTAAGTTCGATGACCATAAAATTGCAAACACAATTCGCACTTGATCTGTAACTTGTCATGGTTTTACTAATAATTTCTATGTCAAATTTTAAGTCAATGTCTTTAAAAAACATAAAAGTGAATTTTCTAAGTCCAAGGGCAATAACTCTGCAAAAAATCCTCAAACCGTTACAAAACTTGAACTTGATTTGTAACTTGTCATGCGTATATTATATACTAAATATCAAATCAATATCTTCAAGCATGGCCAACAACAGTGACATATCTCTTGCACGTAAAAGACATTCTTGTAGATTTCGAAACCGAGTAGGCTAATGCCGCTACAAGGCAGCACTCGCATTTGCAAAGTGGAAAGGGATTTATATAAGTTGCAAAACGTGTTACCGAATCCACTATAAATAAATACGTTTTAAACTAAAAAATGCGGAAAGCTAATTTTCTAGACGGACAAAGTGCAAACCTAAAGTCCCCTTCAACTTCGTTGGTAAGGGACCCATAAACGTTTAGTATATAATACTGAGGTTTCCTAAAATATAAACCTTATAATAGTGTAATAAATGTGCCTAGTTAATTCCCCTTACTTTTGGATAGATTAATTATTTGATGATTAAATGTTTATTTTAAGTTTTATTTGATTTAAACTCCACAGTGAGATAAAAGTAAGGATTGTTAATTTAACTGTTTTAGTATTTAACTTTTGATGTTTCTGTAATATTTTATGAATATTAGTTTATTCAATTTGTCTTCAGTACCTTTAATGTAAAAGTTAACCGGTTTAATGACAATATAAGGATTTTAATTGGGTTTTTTCAGTCGGAGTCGGCCTTGTACAGGCCTCCAAATACTCACCGGACTGTATCAGTCCACTTCAGTTTCAAGTTAGTCACCACTTCGGTGCAGTTTGATAGAGTTAGTCACCTCTTCTTGTTGCAATTTACTACTTAAAACACAACGCGAAGCCAATTTAATTTACTAAAGACTAACTCTTGGGAACACTTTATTTTTCATTTTACATTTGAAATTACTCTATTTTTGAACTTCATTTAAGAAAGTTTTTTGATTCTTGTTTGTCGGCAATTATTGTACATTTGTGACTAAACATAGTTTCATTTGATTAATTGTCTGTTGTTCCGCCATAATCTGACGTCAGGTGTCCCGATGGTCGAATAGGGACACAATACTGGCAACTACACGTCCCGGGAGGTGTCGTCACCGACCCTCTCCGTTACAATAACACTACCATAAAAATACACCACCAAGAACGTTTCTATAAAGTTTTGAACCCTTGAATGACCTTAAATCCTATATATCCTTAACAAGCCTATGGACTGTGCAACAAAACGTTTATAGTGAAAATATATAGGGCACAGATTTTGGGTTAAGGAGTTATGGAGCACAATAATACTGTAAACGGCCAAACCTAATAATAAAAAAGACAAAGCACGCTTCTATCAAGTTTTGAACCCTTTACATGACATAAAATTATCAGGTGACGTTCACATCAGGTAATGCAGTTCTAGCATTACGTACTGCAATATACACATCATACACTAAAGTATTTGCATCATATACAAGCGTTTTTATTTTAACAGCACATAAGGAAAGTTTCGCATCATGTAATGAAACAACCACATCACGTAAAGACGTTTTTACATCATGCAATGAAGTTTTCACATAATGTAATGAAGTTTTCACATCATGTAATGTAATGAAGTTTTCACATCATGTAATGAAGAGTTCACATCATGTAATGAAGAATTCACATCATGTAATGAAGAATTCACATCATGTAATGAAGTATTCACATCATGTAATGAATTATTCACATCATGTAATGAAGAATTCACATCATGTAATGAAGAGTTCACATCATGGAAAGAAGAGTTCACATCATGTAAAGAAGAATTCACATCATGTAATGAAGAATTCACATCATGTAAAGAAGAGTTTACATCATGTAAAGAAGAATTCACATCATGTAATGAAGAATTCACATCATATAAAGGAGAATTCACATCATGTAAGCAACATTTGCATCATGTCATAGTAGTTTCTTCTTATAAGGCAGTGATGGCGTTCCATATTACTGTCATAAACAATAATTATTACAGACCAGAGTCCGTACCAGTAGTTTCTTGAAACACCATTGAGGTAAAACATCCATTGATGGTATCAGCCGGATTTGAACATGAAATCCCAACATCTTAACAGAATTAGAATAGAAAGATATTCTCTTACGTTTACGAGTTAGACTCCCTTTACCAGTATATTTACAATTTTACATAATTTTGTATGTCAAAATAACCAATGGGATGCATTGTAAAGTTTAAATAGGTTTTCCCGTTTGAATGGTTTTACACTAGTTTTGGGGCCCTTTATATAGCTTGTTGTTCGGTGTGAGCCAAGGCTCCGTGTTGAAGACAGTACCTTGACCTATAATGGTTTACTTTTATAAATTGTGACTTGAATGGCATTCATACCAAATCTTCCTATATCTAGTAACTGATATACAGGTCAAAACCTTTCATCTTCTAATACAAAGATGTCTATATATATATATATATATATTATTAATTCGTATATTTTAACAAATTTGATTCGTTAAGGGTTAGTCACATTTAAACTATATTTTCGAAGGTAGAGAGAAAACGGCGGATAGCAAAACGCATATTGACCTGCAAAAAGCATATTGCACGGTTATTTTTAGAATATCTAAAAACCAATATACTTTGTGACGTCATGTAATGAATTTTAGGATATTGTTTAACGTTTTGAAACACATGATATCTGTGATCGATTATTTGACGAAAAAAATATTCAAATACATATAAGATTTGTATTTTCTTGTTAATTCGACCTGTTGATACTGTTTATAATGCTTTTTTGTTATTTTTTATTTATATGGATCTTGTCTGTACACCAGCTTTGATTATTTGTAATATCTTCAATTTTTCACTTATTCTTACAACATTTGTATAAACTTCAAGATTATAAAAAAAAAACGTTTTTTTTCTAAAGTTAACATTGATTGGTTAAATATTTCTCAGTCATGTCCTGCGTTTGAATTTGTTTGTTAGCTTTTTGGTCATGAATGTTTGTCTCTAATATTTAATTAACTGTGCATTTGTATTCAGATATCGCAGATCAAATTTATTCGTTCATTGTTTAATCATACGTTTTTTGATTGAGTTAAGTCTGCCAATTGATATTTTATCGTATGTTTTTCTTTGTTGTGATGTTATGCTATTGTTTCAGAAAAAGGGAGAAGGTTTGGATCCATTAAAACGTTTAATCCCGCTGCAAATGTTTGCACCTGTCCTAAGTCAGGAATCTGATGTACAGTAGTTGTCGTTTGTTTATGTAATATATACGTGTTTCTCGTTTTGTTTATATAGATTAGACCGTTGGTTTTCCCGTTTGAATGGTTTTACACTAGTAATTTTGGGGCCCTTTATAGCTTGTTGTTCGGTGTGAGCCAAGGCTCCGTGTTGAAGGCCGTACTTTAACCTATAATGGTTTACTTTTTAAATTGTTATTTGTATGGAGAGTTGTCTCATTGGCACTCACACCACATCTTCCTATATCTATTTTAAGATGTCAAAAAATAAAAGTAAATGAAATAACATCTAATATTTTGTTATTGTCAAGGAGACAATGTCATATCTTTAAAATTCCAACAAACCTAAATGACGATTTTGATACATTTTTGTACAAATATGGTCAGAAATTAATAATATAACAAATATAGCCTTTGTATGAGGTCAATACAGGATATATCGACCCAAAGAAGTATATCGACCTCGGACTTCGTCCTCAGTCAATATACTTCTTTCAGGTAATATATCCTTGTATCGACCTCATACAAAGGCTATATTTGTATAATATCAATTTGCTATGTACTAGTATGTTAACGTTTGTTTTTTTGTTGCATTTCAATGTTTCTGTTGTTCAGTTGTTTTCCTCTAAATGTTGAGGTGTTTCCCTCAGTTCTAGTAACCCGAATGAATTACGCTTAATTGATTTAAGATTATTGAACAGCGGTAAATACTAGTCATACTGTTGACTTCATTTCATTTGAACTATCGGATAGTATCGTTTTTGAATTATAATAAAATAGTTAATATTTATAAAATTTGAAAATAATTTCGTTTATCCGTCTCAGAGTTCAAACCAAACAGATAATTGCCCTGATATTATATTTATTTACTGTTATCTTTTCCAGAAAATCAAAAGTCTTTACTTTAATCTACAATTGATAGGATATGCCTGTTGCTATCTGCCATATTTGTTTTTTTGTTAATAAGAAATGTTGTAGGATATTTTTTTTTCTCATTTGTCATGTCGGGGCCTTTTAACACGAATATAAGTACCTGCATGCTAAACAATAATGGACACGGAAAGATTAACCTGCATGCTAAATTAAAGAAAACAAAAAGAAGAAACTGCATAGTCAGTCGTTAGAATCGAAATAAATTTAAAAAAAACCAACAAAATAAGATTATTTACCTGTATCAAAAATAAGTGTGAATTGACAGAAAAATAAAACCACAAAGTTAACTAACATTCAGGTTCACGTGTTGCGTTTCTTTATTTAAAGCTTGTTTTCATACGGAGTATAACCTTTTTCTATCCGTACTTGTTTATGAATTACTTTCAATGTTGTTTTAAATCTATTAATAGTTTTGGTTAATACTTCAGCTGGCATCTAGGCAGTGGATTCCTATATACTTTACGGCACCAAAGGTATTTTTACACCAATAATCTTATATATTCTTTCTTGATGTGACCAATATCCCAAATATTTAAATATGGTTTCTTATATTATTTACACAACTGTAGAACTGTGTACTGCATACCTAATATCTATTTTTAAACATTACTGTAAACAGGTAAACAGGTAAATACCAAAATGTTCATTATGGTTTCTAGTGGTGGGGATCGTGTTGCTCTGTCATTATAATTGTTTGCTTTTTGGTCTTTTTCTGTCTTTCAGTTAATCTGAAGACTTATAACTGGTCTCAGTCTTTTGAGACAACGTCTGGTATTGCTTGTATTGGACTGTTGGATTGTACAAATACACATTTTTTTTGTACATACTCAGACCGTTCGCCGTTCTTTCGTTTGTGTGAATTGACTAATTGTTATAGTTCTGATATAACCCATGAAATATTTGTGACTGGACGTCGAACAAACAACAATCATTCAATTTAACATTTTGCCAAAGTTTAAAGCCATCTGCAATCACAATCTAGCTTTTTGTGTTGTTTACATATTCCAGACAGAAATCTACTAATTTCATCTCGATATACTGAACAAATCGTATTTGTTAAAGTCTCGTAAAATTCTTCACTCCAATCGTATAAAGATAATTTCAGACACTATTATTCTAACATTTCACATAAGAAAGTGAACTTTCTCCTAATTTATTTTGTTGTTGTAGATAATGGCGAACTATCCCATCAACGTTTATACAACCGTCTTCAAGGACGATATTGTTCAACAACATCAGCAGATAGACGATTTAGGAAAAGCTGGACAGTGGTCAGAACTTGTAGAATTGTTGGAAAGTAGCGGCGAGCTTGTAAATTCAAGCAGACTTCCAGTGAAGGGAGATAATAAAGGTCCTGCCTGGTATACGCCTCTTCATTACGCAGCTGACTTAGGTGCACCGGAACACATATTTAAAGATTTAATACGACTGGGTGCATCGAAAAGTATGAAGAATGCTGAAGGTCAAACCGCTTATGACATTGCAAAAAGTAAAGGTCTTGATAAAGTTATATTGGACCAATTAGTGATTCCAAAGAAAATAAAACAAAACGCCGCTGCAATTGAGAAAATGGAAAAAGGCTTACACGAGGTCATCAATAGTAGAGTTAAAGACTTGATAAAGGGAAACGGACAAGCTTTACCTCAACTTTCTCTATTATTTGAACATGGAAGTTTTTATTATCCTGTACCCGGAATGTATGGTGGTTTTAGTGTTAGTGAACACGACGATGGCATCCAAGCAGATAGCTGGATTCGTGTTTGTGGCGGAAGTGAACAAAATCACGTGGTTAATAAGGAAGGCAAAGTTACTTTATTACCAAATGACAATCCTCTTTAATTACTAGCACATGAAATAAAATACCTACCTCTTTAATTGTAGTAGTCAATATATATACATATTTAAGACGCATGCAAGTTTTGTGATGCAACTCATTTAAAAAAGATGGAAGATACTAAAGGTACATTAAAACAATCTAACATGCAACACAATATGACAAACAAGAAAAACTCAAGACTAATCAACATGAACCAAATAAAACCAACAAACCAAAGGTTACCTCATATGCTTCAGTAGAAGGGTAGATATTTCCTGTTACAAATATGGTACCCGTCATGTAACACATTGTTAGTTCAATTTAGATTATGTCACAATCTAGGAAGAGAGGAAGAAGGTGTTACAGCTTAAAAATTATGACATATCTGTGTTCATCGGTGACACAGATATTCAATAGCGGTCAACCAACTGATGATGACGTTAGATATAACGTATCAATTGATAAAAGCGTTTACGGGAAGAGAAACGAGCATTATTTCCCCTTAACTGCCTTTGAACTACATATATCTGGCAGGCATGATAGATTCTATAGGATAGTATAGGAGTTTCCTCCTTCGACAGTACTGTGATAATGCATTCTTGAGAATATATTGACTGTCCCTATGGTATCTTTCACCCCTCTTTTTCACGCATGGCTATTACATCCCTTCATATAGTGCAAAATGTCAACAAGCACGGCTACTTATGACCTTCGGGTCGTGAAAGATTTCAAGAACCTTGGCTACTTATGCCCTTTGGGTCGTGCACTATGTCAGCAACCTTAGCTTATTATCACATCCGGGTCGTGCACGATGAAATAACAGGGCTACTAATTTTCCCTTGGGTCGAACACGGTTTCAGTAAACATGTCTTCTAACCTAGTTCTGGTCGTGCACGATGTTAAATCCTTTGCTATTCATTTCCTTCCGGTCAACAAACTTGGCTGTTAGTTCTTTTTGTGTCGTACACGATGTCAAAAACCTTGGTTAATAACCCCCTTCGGTTCTTGTGTGATGTCAATAATTTTGGTATTGTCAACAGCATGGCTACCTATTCCATTCGGTTCGTATACGAATGAAGATTGTTTCAAAATTCGAAATCAGTGACAACCGTTGTATGCATTAATGATTCTGCAGTCGACATTTCTACTATACGAATAAATGGAAGCGATACGCGTGTAGTGCACTGGTAGTTATAGTCTCGTGATATCCTGCTTCTGTTGCAAGCGCATGAACAGTTATATTCAAATCAATGTTTACATAACAGATCAATTTGGGGTCCTTATTACGGTCTGCGTTTTAGTGTTGTCAGTTTCATTCAAATGAACATATAAGAGATAATGATAGCATTTAAAAAAAATCATCACTTTCAAACACTGTCAAAAATTTTGCATAAACAGTTAACTAAAATTTTCATAATACTATTCAGAAATGAATTTGAATATGTATCATGACCGTTTATTTTTGTTTCTATCTTTTAAAGACCTAAGGCAACTAGTGCTTTTACGTCTTTTATTATGCAGTAAATACAAAATTTAAAAAAAATTAAATTTTCACATGTATATAAAATTATTAAATATTTTTCTACACCTAATTTATGAGAGGGGATAGGAGGGGTCCCGATCCCGAAATCCCAGGTTTAAAAACACCAAATTCCGAAATCCCGAGTTCCCGAAATTCGAAAGAAGAATTCCCGGATCCCGAAAGGGTCAATCCCGAAATCCCGACTTAAAAACACCCGATCCCGGAGTCCCGATAAAGGTCCTATCCCCCCTCATTTATCCCTCAGTTTGGAAAAGTATGTTCCATTGACACAATATTTTTTGTCCAATCACATTGTTCAGATACACTGACGTCAGTAGGGTATACAAAAGAGCAACCTAAATACTGGAATGAAAATACTACCGTGCAGCTGCTACCTTTAATGATTTGAAAGGGGGGGACTATACGTTAAAGATCAATGTTAAATTGCATGATAAAAGCAACAGAATGTAAAATGTTGCTCTGTACTTTAAATATACAAAACAAAATATCACTCTGTACTATCGATATACAAAACAAACTTTTGCTCTGTACTTTCGATATACAAAACAAAATATCGCTCTGTATTATCGATATACAAAATAAAATGTTGCTCGGTACTTTCGATAAATAGAAACACAATCCTGGAATTACCAGTTTTACGTGTTCATCATTAACCCTTGGATTCATTTGAGCACTACATGTCAAGTCTGACAATTTATATTTCTCTAGAGAAATGTCTTTACAGAACTTGTTAACATTCTTAAATTACAATTGTCAGATACCAAATAACTATTTGATTTGTTGTTTATTAGCTCAACAAATACATGATTGAAAGTTCGTCTCTGAAATGTCAAAGATAAGAATATATACTTCTGATCCGGAAACATCGAATCAACTCTGACAACAAACATTGATGTTTAATACTAACAACCCTGTGAAGAGTAATTAACATCTATACAAAGCCTATTGGTACTAACAGCACTGTGAAGAGTAATTAAGACCTATACAGAGCCTAATGGTAATTGTGTCTCATTGTTGTCAACATAAAATTCTTTACAATCATTATAACTTGTCAGATGACATGCGTGAGCTGTAACTGTTTTACAAATAATACAATATAACGGTTTGGGTTGATGTTATACACTCCCAACAGCACGTTAAAGCTGAACTTTGAAGATGAACATATATTTAGAATAATAATTGTTAAGGGTTGGTGTTATAATCATATGTTTCTATATTGAGGAGATAAAAAAGAAATAATTTAGATTGTGTTACCGCCCTTACATCAACACACAAGATATATTGAGGCGGCGCACATGAAATAATACAATGTAATTGTTTAGGTTGATGTTATACGCCCTTACACAAGCACACAAGCTATACAGAGGCGGTAAACATGACACAGTACAAAGTAAATGTTTTAGATTGATGTTTTACGTACCAGAATTATATATTTCTATACCGAGGTGATTGGAATGAACTATTTCAATGTAATTGTCTAGGTTGACCGTTATGTGCCCTTACAGCATACCACAAAGAATAATTTTTATACGACCGCAAAATTTGAAAAATGTTTCGTCGTATATTGCTATCACGTTGGCGTCGGCGTCGTCGTCGTCGTCGTCGTCGTCCGGCGTCCGAATACTTTTAGTTTTCGCACTCTAACTTTAGTAAAAGTGAATGGAAATCTATGAAATTTTAACACAAGGTTTATGACCACAAAAGGAAGGTTGGTATTGATTTTGGGAGTTTTGGTCCCAACATTTTAGGAATTAGGGGCCAAAAAGGGCCCAAATAAGCATTTTCTTGGTTTTAGCACTATAACTTTAGTTTAAGTTAATAGAAATCTATGAAATCTTGACACAAGGTTTATGACCACAAAAGAACGGTTGGGATTGATTTTGGGAGTTTAGGTTTCAATAGTTTAGGAATTAGGGGCCAAAAAAGGGCCCAAATAAGCATTATTCTTGGTTTTCGCACAATAACTTTAGTTTAAGTAAATAGAAATCAATGAAATTTATACACAATGTTAATGACTACAAAAGGAAGGTTGGTATTGATTTTGGGAATTAAGGTCCTAACAGTTTCGGAATTAGGGGCCAAAAAGGGACCCAAATAAGCATTTTTCTTGGTTTTCGCACCATAACGTTAGTATAAGTAAATAGAAATCTATGAAATTTAAACAAAAGGTTTATGACCATAAAAGGAAGGTTGGTATTGATTTTGGGAGTTTTGGTCCCAACAGAATAAGGGGCCCAAAGGGTCCAAAATTAAACTTTGTTTGATTTCATCAAAATTGAATAATTGGGGTTCTTTGATATGCCGAATCTAACTGTCATGACTGTGTATGTAGATTCTTAACTTTTGGTCCCGTTTTCAAATTGGTCTACATTAAGGTCCAAAGGGTCCAAAATTAAACTTAGTTTGATTTTGACAAAAAATGAATCAGTTAGGTTCTTTGATATGCTGAATCTAAAAATGTACTTAGATTCTTGATTATTGGCCCAGTTTTCAAGTTGGTCCAAATCGGGGTCCAAAATTAAACTTTGTTTGATTTCATCAAAAATTGAATAAATGGGGTTCTTTGATATACCAAATCTAACTGTGTATGTAGATTCTTCATTTTTGGTCCTGTTTTCAAATTGGTCTACACTAAAGTCCAAAGGGTCCAAAATTAAACTTAGTCTGATTTCAACAAAAATTGAAATCTTGGGGTTCTTTGATATGCTGAATCCAAAAATGTACTTAGATTTTTGGGATACGATTGCTTTTAAGCAATCTGTAGACTTTTACCGTTGACTCAGGGCTCATTCCCTCACGTCAACCGTTTTATTCTAAACATTCAGCAACATCTCATATTCTGATGATTGTCTTGCTTTAAAAGGTAAAAACAAGCAAAAGGATTGAACATAAACAACTTTCCTGTAATGTTCTTCTCATAATCTTCATGTTTGATTTTTCCCTTGACTTATATGCGTGTTTTTAACAACACGGAAAATCAGAATTAAGCAGTATTTATATTTAGTGTTTTTATAAATTTA
Organism: Mytilus galloprovincialis; assembly: GCF_965363235.1. Taxonomy (NCBI): domain Eukaryota; kingdom Metazoa; phylum Mollusca; class Bivalvia; order Mytilida; family Mytilidae; genus Mytilus; species Mytilus galloprovincialis. The sequence goes on from NC_134842.1 coordinate 2,475,745, forward strand.
GACACACGTCAGAGGGAATTCCCCAGTTTTGATAAATCCGAGAGTTCTTTGAATTCCGATAATTCTATTTCTGTCATATAAGAACTGAAGTGGAGTTTTTTTTATATTTTACCGTTATGAAACTGATACTGTACTCTCATAAAGAAATTGAGACTCATTCATCATATCATAAATTAAATAAACGTTCTCGTCGCGGGTTTGTTTATGTATTAATGCGCATGCGTATAGTTTTGATTTCAAGGGGTATCAGATTGAGTGGTTGTTCTGGATTCCCCGCTTATTAATTAATTTGAAACTCATTGGATTTTTTCTATGTCTGCCTGCTATTGAGGGTTTAATATTGTTGATGCATAATTTAAAATCATATGCACCATTTAAATTAAAATCAATGAAGTTTTACCTATAACACCCCTTTAGCCGAAATGGAGTCTTCCATATTATCGTTTCGAGTTGTCTCCCTTTCAGAAGTATTTCCCGTCAAAATCGTCAAGAAAAATTAACTCGTTAGATGTCGACAGAAGAAAAGAAAGGTAATCCTCGACCATGGACAGCTGTTGATACCATAATGGAGGAGATATCTGTTGCAGTTTCAATCCACACTGAAGATGAAAAGGATCATCCAATTATGACACATCTCTGGTCGAGTTTGTACGTTCTGAGGAAATTTCTATTACATCAGAAGAAGTCAAAGGAGACCTCTTGTTATATGAACATTCAGACCACACTTATGCAGCAAAAGAACAGCCATTTGAGAATGAAAAAATATGTACGCTTGAATTTGATTGCCATGCTGATTTTTTTCTTGCACCACTGGAAGGCACAGAGCAACTGATTACACAATACATTTGTAATTGAGATATTTGCAGTGAATGAGACACACAATGAACATGAAGAACCTTGCCTTTCTCCCATTCTCCCTTTCAGACTTTATGCAATTTATTACAAGTTAGCATCAATGATACATGTACATATATCCTTAGCTGTACAGATACCGAAATTTGCATACAGTTGAACTGTACCAGATCAGTTGCAGGGAAATTAGCACGAAGCTCTCAGTTATCAGTGACTGCTGTGGAAAGTAAACTTGGAATTGATAGCACACAAATAAAACACAATAAGTACATTGCTCGTACACTTGTATCCAGGATTAGCTATTTTTAAAGTTGAGTGACTATTCAGATTTATATTACCTTTGCATGTGCAGTTGAATTAGTTTTGAAAGTAATACTATCCAGCTGTACCTTGCGGTCATAAAACTTTCGAGTCAGTTTTTTTGTACTCATACTCGAAAATCAACCAATGAAATTGCTTGATTTCTTGTTTCGAGCATGATTTTTGTGCTCCAAGCACTGAGCAAAGTTTTATGCCTTCAAGGCCAGGGCTGCCAAAAATGCGTGAGACTCGCGCATGTTCATGCTTTTTTGCAGCAGTATCCTTGGATCAATTTTTTCCCATTTGATCTTTTCTATTTTGGCCAAATCTCACGAATTTGCTTAATGAAAAGTTGGCAGAACTGCTATACATGTGTCAATGAAAACTATATGGCAATCGTATCCCTCAGAGCATTCTGCTCTTTGATTTATTATGGGCCCAGTTTTCAAGTTGGTCCAAATCAGGATCTAAAATTATTATATTAAGTGTTGTGCAATAGCAAGTCTTTTCAATTGCACAGTATTGCGCAATGGCAAGAAATATCTAATTGCACAATATTGTGAAATAGCAAATTTTTTTTAATTAGAGTTATCTTTCTTTGTCCAGAATAGTAAGCAAGAAATATCTAATTGCAAAATATTGTGCAATAGCAAGATTTTTTTATTAATTGGAGTTATCTTTCTTTGTCCAGAATCAACTTAAATCTTTGTTATATGCAATATACAATGTATATTCACTTTTTACTACCAACTGATAAATTATAATAAATAACATTTAGTGATAACAAGCAGTTTTTTTTTACATCTTAATATTTTATGATGTATTTAAATGAGTAGTTATTGTTGCAAACTCCATTAGAAATTTTAATTTAGATTAGTTTTGGAATAAGGGAAAGGGGGATGTGATTAAAAAAATTGGGTTCAATTTTTCTCATTTGAAATTTCATAAATAAAAAAGAAAATTTCTTCAAACATTTTTATGCCCCACCTACGATAGTAGAGGGGCATTATGTTTTCTGGTCTGTGCGTCTGTCCGTCCGTCTGTCCGTTCGTTCGTCCGTCCGTTCGTCCGTCCGTCTGTCCCGCTTCAGGTTAAAGTTTTTGGTCAAGGTAGTTTTTGATGAAGTTTAAGTCCAATCGACTTCAAACTTAGTACACATGTCCCCTATGATATGATCTTTCTAATTTTAATGCCAAATTAGAGTTTTTACCCCAATTTCACGGTCTACTGAACATGGAAAATGATAGTGCGAGTGGGGCATTCGTGTACTGAGGACACATTCTTGTTTTGAGAGGATTAATATTCAACAGCATAGTGAATTGCTCTAAGAGAAAACAAAAATTTTAAGTTCATTAGAACACATTCATTCTGTGTCAGAAACCTATGCTGTGTCAACTATTTAATCACAATCCAAATTTAGAGCTGAATCCAGCTTGAATGTTGTGTCCATACTTGCCCCAACCGTTCAGGGTTCAACCTCTGCGGTCGTATAAAGCTACGCCCTGCGGAGCATCTGGTTACACCAAAACTCAAAACAATTTCTTCAAAACATTTAGAAGTACCTGTCTATGAATATCACAAGCTTGGCGGAACATAATACATGAAATAATTCTGTTTTGTATATCGTAGAACAGAGCAACATTTTGTTTGTATATCGACAGTACAGAGCGATATTTGGTTTGATCATGCAATTTAACATTGAACTTTAACGTATATTTTTCCAAATTCAAATCATTTAAGTTAGCACGGTAGTATTTGAATTCCAGTATTTAGGTTGCTCTTTTGTGTACCATACTGAAGTCAGTGAATTTAAACAGTGAAATTGGACGATACATACTGTATCAACTGAACAGACTTTTTCTAACTGGTGAAAAATATGAAACAATTTTACATACAAGTGAAAATGATGTTTTGCGAATTTTAGTGAATTTTATATTCACTGCATGATAAAAGAGGGACGAAAAATACCAGACGGACAGTCAAACTCATAAATCGAAAATAAACTGACAACGCCATGGCTAAAAAATGAAAAAGACAAACAATAGTACACATAACACAACATAGAAAACTAGAGAATAAACAACACGAACCCCACCAAAAACTAGAGGTGATCTCAGGTGCTCCTGAAGGGTAAGTAGATCCTGCTCCACATGTGGCACCCGTCGTGTTGCTTATCTGGTAACAAATCCGGTGAATAGTATAATTCGGTCGATCACATTCATGAAAAAGAAGGGGATTGTAGTTACGACGTAAGGAACATATCCGATATCATTTGTGAAACGGTTATTCCATAATGGTCAACCAACTCGTGATGGCGTCCGTAAAATTGACGAAGGGATGATTTCAACTTCACCATTTAAAAGACATAAAAGCACTAGTGATCGTAGGTTTTTTAAAGATAGAAAAAAAAAGTGAACGGTCATGATACATATTCACATTCATTTCTGAATAATATAATAAAAGTACTTCTGTTAACTGTTTATGTAGAATTTTTGGCAGTGTTAGAAAGTGGAGAAAATTTTAAAAAGGCTATCATTATCATTAAAGGGCCAGAAAATACTACTGTCCCCGTTCAATTGAATTTGAATGAAATTGACAACATTAAAACGCAGACCGTAATGAGGCCCCAAATATATTTGTTATTTAAACATTGATTTGCAAATAACCATACACTCGCTCGCCACACAGCAGATACCACAAGACTATAAATACCAGGGCACTACAAGCGTATCGCTTCCATTTATTTGAATAGTAGAAATGTCGATTGCAGAATAAAGAACCATTAATGCATACAGCAGTTGTCACTGATTTCTGATCTTTAAACAATCTTAATGCATATACGAACCGAATATAATAGGTAGCCATGCTGTTAAAATCGTCAACGACCCGAATGGTATGAAAAGCCAATGTTGTTGAAAGCACACAACACCCGAAAGGGATTATTAGCCAATGTTGTTGACATGGTGCACGACACGAAAGAATTAATAACCAAGGTTGTCAATCGGAAGGGAATGGATAACAAAGGATTTAACATCGCGCACGACCAAAACTATATTAGAAGACATGCTTATTGATACCGTGTTCTATCAGAAGGGAACGGATTAGTAGCCATGGTTATTGAAATCATGAACGATCCGGACGGCTTAAGTAGTCACCTGTTGGTGACCTTCTGCTGTTGTCTGTTTTATGTTCGGGTTGTTGTCTCTTTGACACATTCTCCATTTCTATTCTCAATTTTATTGTTGACATTTTGCACGACCTGAAGTGATTGAATAGCCATGTGTGAAAAAGAGGGGCGAAAGATACGAGAGGGACAGACGATGTATTCTCTAGAATGCATTATCAACGTACTATGGAAGGAGAAAACTCCTATAATATCCTATGGAATCTATTAAAATATGCATGCTAGTTATCTGTAACCCAAAAGGCAGCCATTGGAAAATATAACTCGTTACTCATTCTGTAAACGCATTTATCTGTCATATATGACACCATCGTTAGTAAGGTGACCGTTTTCAAATGGTCTATTTCCCTTGATCAAGTCTTTAAATCTACTATTGATAACCTCGTGTAAACCTTTTTCCATTTTCTTAATTGCAGCATCGTTTTCTTTTATTGTCCTTGGAATCATTAATTGGTCCAATATAACTTTATCAAGACCTTTACTTTTTGCAATGTCATAAGCGGTTTGACCTTCAGAATTCTTCATACATTTTGACGCACCAAGTCGTATTAAATCGTTAAATTTGTTTTCCGTTGCACCTTAGTCAGCTGCGTAATGAAGAGGCGTATACCAGGTAGGACCTTTATGATCTCCCTTCACTGGAAGTCTGCTTGAATTTACAAGGTCGTCACTACTTTCAATCAATTTTATAAGATCTGACCATTGTCCAGTTTTTTCTAAATCGTCTATCTGTTGATGTAGTTTTATAACATCCTCTCTGAAGACATTTGTATATACGTTGTTCGGATAATACGCCATTATCTGCAACAACAAAACAAAATAAAAGCAAAGAGACTTTCTTATGTGAAATATCAGAATAATATTGATGCCGGCATACAAGGATGGTAGGGAGATATTTTTAAAGGATTAAAACAATATTTTACCTAATTTTTCATATCTTTTAAATGAGGTAAAATTTGATTAGTAGACTAACAAGATATAAAAAAGAAGATGTGATATGATTGCCAATGAGACAACTATCCACAAAAGACCAAAATGACGCAGACATTAACAACTATAGGTCACCGTACGGCCTTCAACAATGAGCAAAACCCATACCGCATAGTCAGCTATAATAGGCACCGATAAGAAAATGTATGTTTCATCATTTTACGTTATTTTGAACAGCAATTTCGTGTCATTCTTCATTTCAAAATGAATTGCATGAACTGTAACAAACATGATGACACACGTTTTCGTAGGGGTGTTAAAGCGTTCACCTTGCGTATTAATTAAGGATGAGGCACTTCCGCACTTCATACAAAATGTATTTCGGTCAACGCTTTTACAACCCAATGAAAAGAAACATTAAATTCTTAAATTAAAATTTAGACGAAATTTAAATTATAAATGTACGAAATAACAATGATGATTGTAATGATTTTATGGTCCTGGTCCTGCCAAGAATTAAATTGATAAGATTTATTTGGGGAATGGAGATGATATCACCTGTCTGAACTTTTGATGTTTCATTTCAATATTTATAAAATGTTTTTTTCTGTTACAATCATGATGTTTTGTTTTATGTGTACATGTACATGTCTTGCTGCCAATCAATGCCCCTTGATTGGAAAGATAAATATTCTTATTCTTATTGTTAATCTATTGTGGTTCAAACAGTCTAAAAAACCTAGCATTTAAGAATGAGCGAGTGCGGAGATCTAGTTTTAATTAGATTGAAATTTGTAAAGTAAACCATTATAGGCCAAGTACAAGCACGGAGCTTTGGCTCACACCACAGAGCAAGCTATGAAGGTCCCCCAAAACACTAGTGTAAAACCATTCAAACGGGAAAACCAACTGTATAATATATATATATAAAAAACGAGAAACACTTATGAACCACATCAAAATTAAACTAAAACTACTGAACATCAATTCATGTCTACCTGTGCGAATTTCAAACGCGCATTTTTACACCAGTACTCAAAACCCTCCTTCCTTGATAGGTGCATTTTACATAGACAAATAAAATCGTATAATATAATCAAAATGAGGATGTTAATTTGATGTATGCCTTTTTGTGCTTCTTCGTTACATTTGCTGTTTTTACAGTGATAAAGATGATAACACAATGTTGACTGCAGTACCCCTATTTTTGACATTTTTAACTATTGTGTCTGTTTGTTTTGTTCACGCATCGGTGACAATATAAAGGAATGTGATACGACTGTCATACAAGTGAGAGGTTTAGCTAGCTATAAAACCAGGATCAATCCACCATTTACTACATAAGAAAATGCCTGTACCAAGTCAGGAATATGACAGTTGTTATCGATTCGTTTGATGTGTTTGAGCTTTTGATTTTGCCATTTGATTATGACTTATATCTAGAAATTGACTATGAGGGTCGGTTGAAAACAAAACTTTACGACAAAAGAGATGATTTCAGCTTCCTAATTGTGTGAATTTTCATTTTTAATCCAAGAGTTCCAAATGGTGAAGTTGAAATCATCACTTTGTAAATTTTACGGACGCCATCACGAGTTGTTTGGCCGTTATGGAATATCCGTTTCACAGATGATATCGGATATGTTCCTTATGTCGTAACTACAATCCCGTTCCCTTTTCACGAATGTGACCTACCAAATTAGACTATTTACCCCTATTTGTGACATTTTTACCTATTGTTTTTTTCACACATCGTTGTCAATATAATGGAATTTGATGCGACTGTCATAGAAGTGAGAGGTTTAGCTAGCTTTTAAACCAGGTTCAATCTACCATTTTCTACATTTGAAAATGGCTGTACCAAGTCCGGAATATGACAGTTCTTGTCCATTCGTTTTTGATGCGTTTTGTTATTTGATTTTGCCATGTTATTATGGACTTTCCGAATTGATGTTCCTCTGAGTTCAGTATTTTTGTGATTTTACTTTTTCCTCGCTGTGTTTTATTGTTTTTTTTCCTTTTTATTACCAAGAATAGAAGAAGATTACTTTTTAATTTGACAGTGTTGCTGCAGTGCTGTATCTTTGAAGCATACCAACATCTTGTATGTTAAGATAATTCAGTGAAATAAAACAGCATTTATAATTTAATTTTATTAATATAACGAAACAGTATATATAAGTAAATTTTATTAATAAAACAAAACAATAAAACAACTTGACAAATACCAACGATAATTGTTAATTTAATTATTGCTTTGACACGATTAAGGCATATAGAGCCCTTGAGATCATTATACAACAAATCATTCTATATCAAGCTTGTACACTACTCACTACTAATTAAACATTTTCTGGTTTTATGCAGCTAAGTATCATTATGTATACTTGTGTAGATGGTTACGGTGGTTTTACTATTTCTAGATCTAATTTTACTATTTGAACTATTCTAAATAACTATAGTTGATAAGCTCATCAGCAGTAATTTATACGGAATTCTATGTGAATGACTTCTCAATTTTTCATACACATTTATACCCTCTAGTAGAGCTTACATCCATTTCAACATCTTCAAGGTTAGTTATTTGGAGTTCGGTTGTCTTTTGTTTTATGCTTTAGTCTTTCCTAATAACGCCCGAGAGTATATCGATTACGGCATTATGTCGCGACTTTTCATGTCTGTAAATCGTGAAAGAACTGGACAAAACATGGCTAGGCACGTCCCTGTTACAGCGAGTACAAAACTCCAGCCTATAGAGCAATCGTAGGCCTGATACATGACGGACTTAGATCCACAGTATTGTCTTATAAACGATGACCCAAACCCTAGTGGGTAAATAAATAACCCTGCAATCATTACTAGGACTGAAATAGAGAAAACATTAGCACATTATCAATATGGAATAGGACAGGATAATGGACAATACAAAATATAAATTTGATCACAGACATAAGCATTAAGTTAACATGTTTCCTTGTCTGTTTTAAATTTTCGTTGTTTCTAGACTTATTTTATTCATTTCTCAATAGGTTTTATTGGCTTTCTTTTAGTTGTTGTACAATTGTAGTTTTCCTGCTTTTGTTTTTTCTTTCTTTTATTTGTATGTTGAGTTGATTTGGGATTTAATATGGTGTCTTTTTTTTCTGTGTGTGCGTTAATATGAAGACAAGCAAATCTTAAATCCAGAAACAAAAACACAAACATAAAAGTGAACACTCGAGGACTCCAATCTTGGTTATTTGGTTTCTTGTCACTGGAGCTTATTTAACTTCAGTTAAATTCGAATCAAGAGCAGAACGTTTGTTCTAATTCATTAACAATCTGAGATCCTGTCATTTTTATATATGTGTTTTATTGCTTGTTTTGACTTCATTTGAATTTCCTTCCAAATTTTGGAAATGAATAATTTTACACAAGATAGAATTTCTCATATCCGGTTGTGAAGCAATGCAGCATCTACCGTTTCTGTTTTATTGATTAGAATAATTGATAGTGCCCGGATGTGTATGTTTCTGTTCATTTGTTGTATTGTTATTAAATTAGCAAAATTTTAAGCCCTTTTGTTCAACCAATTCAAAACACACATTTCCTACACCACCACCCTTCCAACCGACACCCAAATTTAAATGACTTTAAAGCTATTTTATCGGCTCAATGTGTTTTAATCCAAATGTTAGAGACAAGGTGCAAGTCGCCAATATATGAATCAAACTTTGCTGCATGTATCTGGGGTATACTTTATTTAGAGTTCTATTGGATAGATGCGTTCAACAAAGTCACATGTATCTGAGGTATCCTTTATTTAGAGTTCTTTTGAATAGATGCGTTCAACAAATTCACATGTATCTGGGGTATCCTTTATTTCAAGTTCTATTGCGATAGATGCGTTAAAAAAGTCACATGTATCTGGGGAATCCTTTATTTCAAGTTCTATTGCGATATATGCGTTTAACAAAGTTACATGTAGATGGGGTATCCTTTATTTCGAGTTCTATTGGATAAATGCGTTCAACAAAGTCACATGTATCTAGGTTATCCTTTATTTCGAGTTCTATTGAATAGAAGCGTTCAATAAAGTCACAAAGTCTGAGTCATCATCTATATAGCAGATAGTAAAGATCAAGATAATGCTATTGTCAAATTTATTTTCTCTACTATTTGATGTTCATACAATCATGAAAACTATAGTCTGATAACGTGTAACAAGCATTGCCAGTAAAACGTTATCTGTGTGATACATGATATATGAACTATAAGATATGTTTTACATAAAACTAAATATCTTGTAAATACTGACACGGGTTACACCATTCAAACGTTATAAATCAGCGATCGTAAGAGGGTTAATGATGAGAGTGAAAAAACTGTCACTGAGTGATGCAGTATGTATGTTTTTTTTTATATTCACATAACTGCCATTCTCTGTTGCAAGGTTTTGCATGTCAAGTTGTATTTGTTTTTTAATGTTGGTTTTTTTTAACAAATAATCTGTAGTAGCCCAGACACTATGTTCTGTTTGAGCCATTTTGATCTTTCTGACAAGCGATAAATTTTAACTATCTGAAAAACACTTTGTCGAGATGGATAGCAGAACAAGTATGAATTACTGTTGACGCAGGGTATGCATGTCTGCCATGAGCTTCTGAATAGGTATTGTCTTATTTGCATTAAATCAAACTTAAAGAGGCGGGAATACCAATGGGACAATGAACTTTCAAATGTCAATGTTCTTTTTTCGCGAGTAAATGTAAAAACGATTCTCAATATTAAGTAAGATGTAACTGTGGTGTTACTATCTATGTAAATATTGCATGTTATATAATACCAATCTATAATCATTTTCTTATAATGTAACACTCAAACAAACAAGTAAACATCAATCATAGAAGACATGCAATATTACAATATGAAAAATATACCTTATTATAGAAATCTAGATTACATAATACTGAGAGTAATCACCGTTCCAAGTGTTGTTTACCGACTAAAAAATCATTTATCAAAGACTCAACTTAAAGGCTTATATTGTGGCTTTACTTGTTCTTCGGTTCCTTACTCTATGTTTTAAACATTTCTGAGGTGAGAAAAACAAATCAAATGTTGTGGTTAAAATATTGAATGTATTTTTTCTTTATGCATGAGAGATTTAAGTGTGTTTGTCACATATTTGTCATAAATCATTATTAATTTTAGAATATTTTTTTTTATATATACTGTAACAGATTGCCAAAAACTAAACGGTTGATTTGCTTGACGTGTGTCGGATGTATAAATGCGCAGCCACGTGTAGTCGGAATTGGGACTCAAAATCGATGCCGTTTGGGATGGATTCAATAATCTTTATGAAAATAAGGTGATGCGTTGTGAGACAACAGAGTTCATCTGAAGTGATTATAAGCAATTATGGGTCACTGTGCGGCCTTCAACCATGATAAACACGCAGGCCGTAAAGTTGGCTATAAAATGTCACGACGTGAAAACTATGAAATATGTCAAACGAGACAGGAGCTTGTATTCTTCCGGTTGATTTAATTAATTGGCGATAAATCAAACTTTAATCCTTTTGCTGACTATAACCTAACTTTATGAACTGTGTAACAACGTTATTTTATATCTTTACGTGCTTGAAATTCAATTGCTAATTACTATTGATAGAGCTCTTTTATATTTCAAAGGACTCCAATTATTAAAACTCCTTTATCAAACAGTTCAGTCCATTGTAAAACAAATAAATAGATTATTGTAAAAACGCTGTAATGACATTGATTAACTAATAGATTTAGGTCGTAATAACGGAAAATGGAGCAGGATATAAAGAATTCATAAGCAAAACAAAACAATGCAACGTTCACTTGTATTCTGACATCTCATTTGTGATCAAAGTATTTAATCATTCCATTAAAACTCAGCGAACTGTTACACACACACGTTGGGTTTTAAATGGAGAAGAGAGAGACCCCCAAAAGATTATCCCCTCCAAATGTCCTCCTCCAAACTCAAATTGTAGGAAATTCTCATTTCTAAGCATAAGACAAAAAATCTGAAATAAAAAAGGTTCATTCTGTTTACTGAAGTTAAGGTTGCACACCAACTAACCTCACATACTCAATCAGCGCCTTATTTTCAAACACAACACTATTGAGTGTAAAACAAACAGATGATAAGACAATAACCATTTTTCATTTAAATTAAGTGCTATTTTCACCGTGAAAAAGGTATAATTATAGTTCATCTTTGTTTTTTTATCATATTATTTTTTCTTAAGTTTCAAAAATCCCAAATTCAAGACATTGTTAATCTATTTATCATAAATCTACCGCACGTGTTATTGTGTTATTAAGCACATACCTCGTGTGCCATATTGTTGTCAGTAAATATCATGACTACCTCACGTGTGTCAGTGAGTATCTACCTCACGTGTAAATTGTGTCAGTGAGTATCTACTTCAAGTATAAATTGTTCCGTGAACATCTACCTCACTTGCAAAAAGTGTCAGTTAGTTTCTACCTCACGCGTAAAATGTGTCAGTAAATATCTACCACACGAACCAATTGTGTCAGTAAGTATCAACCTCACACGAAAAGTGTGTCAGTAAGTATAAATTTAACGTGTAAATAATGTCAGTAATTATTAACCTTACGTGTAAATTTTGTCAGTGAGTATCTGCTTTATGTGTAAATTGTGTCAGTAAAGTCCAAGTGTAATTCGTGTCAGTAAATATCTACCACACGTGTAAATTAATTATTATTCAGGACAGTATCTATCTCACGCACAAGGTGTTTCCTTATATACGAATGAACTGTGTATGTAAGTATCGTCTTAACATAGAATGTTAGAACATAAAACTCCTCTCCATTAATTGTGTTTATTTCAAAACCATTAAATTTGATTATTTTCATATGAAAATCGTTAATCTACACGAGACTCTACAATATTGTCAAATCTTAATAAGATACCGGTAATGTTTTTGCATTTCCAATTTAACAAATGGTACAATTTTACAACACTTTGCCACGAAAACCTTCCCTTGGCAATGATTACAGAAACATATCATAATGCTGATGTTAACAGCTAGTTAAGTAATTGCTGTTACAATTGAATGACAAAAACGTAGACAATTCGCTGTAGCAAATTGTTGTGTTAACGATATTGTGAAAAAAATATATTACATTAATAAAATTGTTATCTCATGCGTTGTGTAACATCTTCTAGATATTATTTGTTTTTCTTGCAATCCGATAAACTAGATACATATTGACATGTATATACAATATCAAATGGCAGTTATTTGATCTTATTAAGGTCAACCGATGTTTCTATGACTTTCTCTCCAATTTTCCTTTAAAGCAGTGGTAATATCATGAGTAATTGTTTTGGGTTATGTTTACTCCATCCACAAGATTACATTATTTGTCTGGGTGTTTACAACGTTAATGTGTAACTGGTACCATGTGAATTGTCTAACAGACCTGTTTTACTTTAATGTAACATTCAATTGAAAAATTGATGCCTAGGCTTCGAATAGGACTTTGGATCTAGACTGAGTGATTACTCAGTGAAAAGTAATTTGAATGATTACTTATAACGTATTTTCGAGAATGTGATGTTCTTTAGTTAGTCTGATTGTAGAGTATTGTGCTGCTTATGGGTACAAAGAAAATGCATGTGTATTAAATATGTTTAGCACAAATCACATATAGGTTTCTACACATTCAATAATTCGGTAATTAGCTGTGACCATTGTAGCAATATATAAACCATAACAGTAACGGTTTTGCAACCTTTCTGATACAAACAGGCCATTGTTGTTTGTTTTTGGGTTACAAATTTGGTTTTCGTTTATTATTTTTTTTACATACATAAGGCCGTTAGTTTTTCTAGTTTGAGGTTTTTTCATTTGTCATTTTGGGGAATTTCATAGCTAACAGCGCGGTATGGGCTTTGCTCATTGTTGAAGGTCATACTGTCATATGTTTGTTAACTACTGTGTCATTTGGTTGTTTGATTAGCAATAATGCCATATTAATTTTGTTTATATATATCCTGCCATATCTGTAACCATTCTGACAACCTTCAGCTAGGACATATGACTATAAACGTTACTGAGAACTAACCTGCTACAAATTGTACATAACCTGCTATAACTGTAACAGCCCTTATAACTTACCTGCTACAAACTGTACATATCCTGCCATAACTGTAACAGTCCTAGCAACTTACCTGGTACAATAAAATTAACGGTACCAATTTTCTTGCACCAGATGCGCATTTCGACAATACATGTCTCTTCAGACTGTACATCACCTGCCATAACTGTAACAGCCCTAACAACTTACCTGCTACAAACTGTACATATCCCGCCATAACTGTAACCGTCCTAACAACATCACATGGTATACACGATGTACATACAGCTAAGAATGCTCCACATGAAAGTAGTACACATCCTGCTCCATATAAAACACACGCCGCCTGCCAAGCTCCAGACGGTAAGTTTCCCAAATTGAAATATCCACCATAAAACTCACATTCCTGTTTTAAGTTTCCTCCGGGAAATACTGTTCGTGATAAACACAAACTTATCATTCCAAACGTATCTAACAGATTGGAACCAACAAGCCACACAGGCTGAACGAATGCATACGTAGTTAAACCGGAAACCAGAACTGACAGAAAAGCCCAGATTATTAGAACGGGTGATATCATGTCCTTAGTAAGATCATCGTTGGCTTGTTACATCATCGAACAATTATTCCATATTCTAGAAAGTAAATTGAGCAATTATTACATCACTAACAAAGTATAATGAGCAATTAGTATATAGTCTATAAAGTGTATGTATTAAGAATGCATCTTTCTGAATACACGAATCAAATGTTGTATGTACAATATTATAATGTTAATATGCCATATTTGTACAATAAAAAAAGTACGTCATTGTTAAATCAAACAAAGCAAAGTGACGATTCCCCAACCATCCCACGTGCTTATTCCCCAATCATACTACAGATCAATACAATTGTTACATTTTCCCCAGTAATCCTGAGCCTAGCTGTTGATTCACATTATATGTAGTCTGTGTTCGATTATCAACGAGGAATAGATGATAGCATTAATGGAATCTAAAGTAAAGATCGCTATTTCAGCCTCATGTTTTCTACTTTAAATACAGAGACATTGTATAGAGTACGGATTATTAAAGAATGATAAATGTTTTACGTTTGCATAAGAATGTTATATCTTGTTTGGTAATTCAGCAATCTGATAGACAGATTGAGTTATAATGGAGATATATGGTTTGATATGCTTTAAAATACAATTATTCTGGGAAAAACGAAGTCTGTGTAATCAGGCAATCTTAAATTAAAAGTTCGATAAAGTCTCCAAGCGATTGTATAGACGGCATGATTCTGTAAATAGAGGTCGCGGGCTTTCTAGCGACTAATGTCTAGCAACGAAAAGTTTTGTTCACATATTCTTCATACGTAATCAAACAAAATGGCATTTTTAAACAGAGGGGTCCATGAACTCGTTTTCAAGTTAGATAAGTGTGAATGATAAAAATCATTCGAAAGCTGCATCTTTTCCCGATAAGTCATAGTTTGACGTCGCTAAAATAACAATTTACATTAGCAACGTCATTACCTCCCCTGTAACTGTATTGTATGCCCTTAATGTTCATATTGCGTTAATATATTCTCGTCCTGAATATGCATTTGATTTGCCGCCGGACACAAACATTTATCGATCGCCTCTAATTGGCAATACCATATTAAATATCGTTGGCGTTTTCTTCAATTCTAAGATTTCATTTGATATATTGGGCTTTATCCCTACAATTTGATTTGACTCTAGGACTTTTTTACATTTAAGCCTTTTCATTATGTGTTAATTTGATTTAAATTGCTAGTCCTTCACATATGGTATTGTAAATTAGAGTTAGTTTTCACATAACAGTGCTAAGTAAATTGACTTTGATAATTTCCAGCTATATTAAGAAGAATAATTATACGTCCCTGGGAGAATGCAATAACTACCTATAAACAGTAATTGCATTTACGTGAATAACAGTAAAACAGTCAACAAGTTTCCCAGAGGTCGTCTATCTACAAGTGATTCTTTATCAGTATTGATTGGCGCATTGATAAAGTTTCTTATTGGCATCTTGAGAAGAAATTTGATTTGTCTAGAGATCTGTAAATCTTCAATCATATTAAATCAACTATATAAATAAAATTGAGAATGGAAATGGGAAATGTGTCAAAGAGACAACAACCCGACTATAGAGTAGACAACAGCAGAAAGTCACCAACAGGTCTTCAATGCAGCGAGAAATTCCCGCACCCGGATGCGTTCTTCAGCTTGCTCATAAACAAATATATATAAGACTAAAAAAGGCCAGAGGCTCCTGACTTGGGAAAGGCGCAAAAATGCAATACGTTAGTTTTCTCGTTTGAATTGTTTTACATTGTCTTATCGGGGCCTTTTATAGCTGACTATGCGGTATGGGCTTTGCTCATAGTTGAAGGCCGTACGGTGACCTATAGTTGTTAGTGTCTGTGTCATTTTGGTCTTTTGTGGATAGTTGTCTCATTAGCAATCATACCACATCTTCTTTTTTATATACCACTATGTTCATATATTTTATTACAATAGTTTATGATAAGCTCTTTAATAGTAGTTAATGAACTAGTTAAGATCATTGAAAGATTAGTTGTAAAACACTTACTAGAGGCCGAGATGAAACGATATTTAAATGGTTTCTTATGTAGTTTAGGTAGCCAATACATAGTAGGGACCTTCAAATGTCCAGAAGAAGCCTTAAGCTTTGATGTGGTTGTGATATGCTTGTTTCTATATGACTCTTTGTGGAGCGGATGGACTTGAATGTAGATGAATTTAAAATTTCATTTTTAAGAACGTCCGTGTAGTATTTACGCCATACTACCACCACATTGTTGGCTGCTTTGTCGGCCGGTACAAACACAAAAAGCTTTGAAAGTATTTGAAGTTTATTTCTTATTCTTGAAATTGGTCTATTATGTACTCTATTATTTACTTCTAAATTATTTTCAAAATGTGATATTCTCTTATCTACCCAAGGCCGTAACTGGGCATCTTATTTTAGTGAGGCAAAATAATTGAGCCGAGCGAAGCGAGGCGAAAATTTTTTCTGGAGGGTATGAAATGAATGGTGCAAAATCCTGCATTCTAGGCATTTTTAGAGAGTTTGATAATGTTTTGAATTTGGACACTTTTTATATAAATTTTTCATATTTTAAGACTTTTAATTACTAACACCTAATTTTTAACAACTTTATTTAAATTTATATGTAAGATAATCATCCAAATATCACTGATTTGAGTCTGCTGCTAGAACATAGAACAAACATCGATTCAGTAGAGTTTGCCAAATTTTTCTATGGCCGGTTCAGTCAAATCGTTTCAGAATCATAATTTGGTCTACTGATATCCTTATCGCGATGAACATGGAGCATGGCAAGACCGCACAATCTCTCGCCACTCATGCATGCTCTTTTCCAAGTTTTCAGTCGTTTCAGGGCAGTCTGTGTTTCTAAAGGTAGCACATTATCATCAACACAATGATCAATGTCTTCTTCCAATTCCTTCTCCATCAGCAATTCGGTAGCAGCATCGGTAGTAACAGTTCTGTTTGCAAAAGGGAATTAAGCTTTCCTGTAAGCACCATCATACAGTCGCAGTTACTAAATATTAAACTCGCTTTTATGCTGACAAGGGGTAGACAAAGTAGGAATAGAATGAGATAAGATAAATGTATATGATTCTATCTATAGAGTAAGTATATATGATATGGGTACAGGGGAATTGGAATGGAGTTTTTTACGTTTACATGTAGTTCCGTAATTTCAAATTATTTCTGGAAATAGTTGGTGGTATTTTAGTTCCAGAATCTATAAATTTAGGGGTTAGGGGTTGGGGGTGTCCGATTCCGAAACCCCGAATATAAAGAAACGAAATTCCGTAGTCCCGAATAAGTAAAGACAAAATCCTGTGTTAAAGGTTCTACCATTCCTCAATAATATCAAATTGGAATATGGAATATTCTTTCAATTTTTAAGGTTAAAGAAACATCATCATGGATAAAAGCTAATCCATGCATTCATGTTTCATATTATTTATATTTCATTTATCTGTAAAGAGAAAGATTAAAGTTCGTGAAATGAATACGCAGACAGGATTGCCCCCTTCCGAAGACCAGTACTTGATTTGTCAGTCTACTTATCCTAATGAAGTTATATGCAATACTCAGACTCTGTTCACAAAAAACTAGTTTACTAGAATTATTCCTTCTTTACCTTCAGTGTCGCTTTTCCTTTTTCTGCAAGAGCCTATTTTTAACTAGAGATCCAGGATGATTATCGTTACTAGGTTAATGTAATCGAGAAACATCACCCGTTGAGATGCTGAGTTATATCCAGGAAGAATAGTTTAAAAGGAAGGATGACAAGTTATAGAAATTAAGGTTGAGACAGAACAACTAATGACTATTATATTTATATATATATATGTATAAAAAAAAACAGTGTCGAAATTTTAGTGAGGCAATTGCCTCACTTGCCTCAAGGGTAGTTACGGCCTTGCTACCACATTTATACATTTATTTAAATAAGAATCAAGATATTATCTATCAGATTTTTCCCGTTTACACCATATTTTACAAAACGAGGAAAGAGCATCTTTGGTGACTTGACGACACTCTTTCCAATCTATTTTAGATGGAGGACGATATTTTGGTCCTTTTAAAAAAAAGAAGCTTTTAACCTCTCTGTCCTGGACGATATTGAGGTCCCCTGTAATAACATGGCCATAGGGAACATATCTAAACATCGACGATTCACAGTTTCAAGTTAAGGGAGTATTACTATCTATAGTCACGTCTGCTGTAACCGACGTATAATTAAAAATTAAACTTCTGCTGGGTCTTTTGTATGTGTATGAAATAATAGGTGGTTCTATATTATCAAAATAGTTAGGTATAAAGTTGTGAACGGTAGAGTCATTAAATATATTAGATAAGTTGATAAAATCAATACCTTTGCTAATATATTTAATTTAAAAAAAATGACGTTTATGATCTTCAGGTTTGTCGATACGCGGGAACAGCCTATGATGGCAAAAAGCTGTAATTATACGAGAATATTTATACAGTGGGATGAAGAGTGAGATGGTGTCACACTCTTTGAAAATATCGTGTAATTTACTAATGGGTATTTGACCCAGTTTACATAATAATTGATGCCTACCATTATTTTTAAATATAGATAGGAGATTATCAAGTGTATAATTTATATGATGTTTAACTCGTTGATTTCGATTGATACGTTTCCCATGAGACCTATTATTTCGTTGTTTTGTTTATCAATAATATTCATGATATCAATAGAGGAAGTAGTAGATATGTTCCCTTGTCCAAGTATATTGTCATTTAGACCCAGGCGATAAGCTGTTTGAAGTCGTATAATCCAAGACAGTTCGATAATTTTACGGGAATCTTCAAATAGTCCCTGTTTAATTAAATGATTAAAGATTTGTACTTCTGACTATTGGTCACTGTTCAGTATTTTTTTGATGTTTCGGCTTTTTAACTGTTTTTTATTTGAGAAAGATTGAGTGCTTCTATAAAAGAAGGAAGATAGATACCAGAGTTACAGTCAAACTCATATATCAACAATAAACTGACAACGCCATGGCTAAACATAAAAAGGACGCACAGAAATAAAAATAAGCTGCCCGGAAACAGGAGCACTTACTATTATAGTTTTCCGATTATTATATTATCCAGAAAAGACATATGTAAACGGATGATTATTCATAACCGTTGTATGATATTGGGATATAGTATATCATTGATACTGTATTCACTACAGATCAAGTTTAAATACAATTGTAGCCATGGCTCTTTATCATCTGAAAAATTCTCTTAAATGCTAAGGAGTGAACTTTTAATATTTCTGGAGGAAATGGGGATATAGTCAAAAGAAAAAAGAGATAGCAAATCATACTATGTATGTTTAACTCCCTCAAGAGGAATATTTCGTGATATGTCAATTGAATGTAAAGATCTAGAAAAATTATGCAGTCTGTGTTCTAGTTCCTGACACTTTAGAATGTTATTTTCTCGAAAAGCGAAAGAAATGTCCTTATCACTCAACTATAGAATACTATAATTGTTTTATGCAATTAGCAATATCTACTTTTAATTGTCTTCGTGTAAACATTCCGAACGTAGTTAAAAAGTCTATCTTACTCTAAATGATTAGAGTACAAGAAAAAGCAATTAAAATGGTTTTGAGTAAGTAAGTTGTTGATGGAAAGCCAATATATAATATGTTAACATTAACAAATGTATGTGGTATAAAGATATGATGTAATTTAATAAGTATAAATGTTACTTTTGCTATCGACTATATGTTGTTTGTTTTCTATGTTTCGAGCCCGAACGTTCGCTTCAACGCTTTGATTTCCTTTACACGAATTACCATACTGAAAGAAAAACTACATCATAAAAATGAAATTCGATACATGTATGTATCCTACACGGATAATAATACTAACATGTGAACGATACCAGACTAAAAATGTACTTTAGAAACGCTTATAGTCTACACAACACCCATCAGAGTCCCCTCTGATCAAAACAATGGAAAGGTAAGTTTAAATACGACAGCAAAGAGCAATGAAATCCATTTCTTAAAAGTTAAATTTAATCAAGAGATAGAAAAATCTGAAAGTTTCGAATAATTCAAATTATAACCTTAAAGTTTTCTTGAATTGGTCGTTATAATTATATTCCATGTCATCAAATAAGAGTTACATATTGAGCTAGTAATACCCTATATGGTTTCCCTAGCCTCTATTGAGAAGAAGTGACTAAATCATCTTCCTGTAATAAACTGTTTCTTTTATATCAAACACAATTAACAGAAATTTTTGGTATTGTATTTGCCTTTATTTTTTCTTTCTTCTAAAGAATAAATCAACGGCCGAAAAGTATAAGGGAAAGGAAATGATAAATGTATAACAGAATTAGATTTGATATATTTTATTAATTTTTGATTGATATAGGAAATTGATTTACAACAATTATTAATTTATAAACGGATATATTTGGAATAAACATAAAGGAGAAACAATTTGTACTGTTAAAGTCGAGGTGACTCCAGCCAAATAATTTACAATTACAAGGTTCACAGAAAAACAAACTTGTGCACTTGAGCTTAAGCATGTTATTTTATATTAGTAAACAGCTAACGTTTTTCACAACTCTTGAAAGAAGAAAGACATACGTGTTTTATCTGTTAGAAATATCCTACCTTGTATAGACAGATATACAGATCCATTGATGCTGTGAACAAAACCTTCAATATGTTGTACCAAATAATCATTATATCCTGAAAGCGACAGAATCGACTTTGAATGTTGCTAACATGTTTTTCGAGCCTTTTATATCCAGTAATAAGTTTTAAATGACAGAAGCGACTTTGAATGTAACTAACATGTTTTAGAGCCTTTAATATCCAGTAATAAGTTTTACAGGAGAATTGTAGCTAAGGACAAATCAATAAATCCGCGGGAAAACCATTTGTAGCAACATTTAGAAGTAAAGGTTTCAATCATAGCCTTTTAAATGCTGAAAGATTTTCAATTAAATTTGATAAATTGATAATAAACGTGTAAAATTTGCATTTGAAACTTCTTGATCGACTTCTTTATTGAGATGCAGGAAATAGTTGAATCAAAAGGTGAAGAAATACAACGTTCATTGACATATGCTCAATCATACAAGATGTAAAAACAGTTAACATTCAAATCGTTCAATAGAAACACGTTACGTACAAGATGTAAAAACAGATAACATTTAAATAGTTCAATAGTTACTCTTTACTTAATACTATCAGCAATCAAATTTTTATCTAATTCAGACATTGCTGTCTTTTATTTCATACAAACCATAAACTAAACATGAAAACTATTATTATTTCTATACAGACACTCGTTTATAAGATAATTTACTTCGAATACAAAATACGATTTTCCAATTTAACATGAACATATAACTGACCATGCTAATTTAATGTCTCTATTAGGAATATCGGAAATAAGAAAGAGAGTCACTTAAAAATACTATGGATCGTTTTTGGATAGTTTAAAAGTTTTTTGTATCAAGAAAAAATCGTGTAATCTATAATACTAAATGAATAAAGTTGAAATTAAGTGTTTCGTTTTCTTCTTTCACATAAAATCCACGAATATTATTTGATACAACAAAAGGGGTAATGCCTTTGTAGTTTATTATGTGTTCATTCCAAGATCTTTTGGTGGGTATTTGGAGGTTAAAATCGAAAAGGTCAGTTCGGATTGGTCGTCCTTCATAACGTTCGGATGGGCCGTCCTTCACAACGTTAGGAATGGCCGTCCTTCAAAACGTTCGGATTGGCCGTCCTTCACAACATTCGGACTCCGTTATTGCATGTCTGCCTGGCAAAATTAAATTTTATTTCGTAGAAAATATGGTAAATATACGACCTTACACTGAAAAACTTTGTGATACAAATTCTTTTGACGCGCTCAGCAATATAACAACAGGTCAAGAGCTTTTCCTTTCAGGGACCCGCATCAACTTAACACGATAAGGTGGACGAATTAATACATCCAGGGTATAACAATGACAAATTATATGATTAGATCACAAACGCCAATAGTTTCTCTCGGGAAGACTATTCTTTTGGGTGTCATATGGAGTGGTGATATTTCGTCTGTGACACGCTTCAAAAAGATTTAATCTCTCAATATCGCCTTTTACCAAAACTATATATCTTCAAATTATGAACCAAAGTATATTTCGTGAGTATTTTCTGGTGCTGTAGAAACCAATAATAATTTCTTAACATGTAAATGCTATATGCAACTGCAATGACACAGAAGTTAAAGTGAATGAGATGAATATTAAGAACATAAAGAAGATGTTTTTGCAAAAATCTCCGCTCCAGCTGGTGCTTAGTCGTCTTTAACTTGCAGTGAGGTAGTAGTTTTTTGCTCCGTGTTGAAGCCCTCCATTTTACTTTTAGATGAAGAACAGCCATCAAAATGCTGTTCATTTGCAGTGTATGTACTGATTTTATGTCATGGATCACGAATACCCCATATCCTTTGTTTTTCTATTGTTATTATTACAACAAAAAAAGAACAAATTTCCCTGAGGTAAGGGCCTAATTTTAAAACATAACCCCGTTTTGAGAATTTTTTTGTCGCTCAGTCTTGAGTTTTCTATATAGAGTATTGCTGATAGTTGTTTGTCATTTCGTCGTTTCGAGTTTTTTGTCATTACGGTGTTGTCGGTTATTTCGAGTTTTTCTCTCTCTGAAACCTCTATTCTCTTTTCTAGCATTATAGAGATACAACATTACTGTGATAGCGTCGATGACTTTTCATGCTGATGAGGGTTTTCTAGTTTTAAGTTTTAAAAGTTTTATATTGATTAATTGATTGATTGATTTTTAACACCCAGTGGTAAATATTTCATGCATGTTCCGGACGATTTAAGATTTACATGTAGGGACCTGTTGGTGACCTTCTGCTGTTGTTTTTTTCTATGATCGGGTTGTTGTCTCTTTGGCACATTCCCCATTTCCATTCTCAATTTTATTATATATTGTTGCTATCATGTGCACTATGTGACATCAGATGAGATCGGACCTTGCATTTTCATATAACCAAATGTCTCCCTTTCTATTCTATTAACCACCTGTATTCAATTTCTGTTTTGTCCATATCTTTATTCATAAAATTGCTCTATATTGTCTAATATTTCGTGATATATTTTTAGAATAAGATAAATTGAGATATGATATATTCCCTGTTGTTATCTGATTTAATGGTTGAAGAAATGTCTCGTGACATTTACATGTGTGATCATCATATTACACTGTTAACACGTATAAGATTCAAAAACTGATTACATTTGGAATCAAAGGGAATGGTTCCGAATGCATTAAACATGTTCCTGCCGCCTTTTATTCTCAGTAGGAAGTTTAACATGAGAATTAAATGATATCGGAAGGAGGATCAATAAATCCGCGGGAAAACCATTTGTTGAAATATCTGGACGATAAAAGATTCAATCAAAGTCAACTTCGAAAGGATTTTCACTTCATTTGACAAGTAAGCACTTTTCAAGTGAAACTTTGTAAAACATTATCACTTTTTAGTTGCATTAACACATGGATAAATGATGTTATCAAAGATAAATAAATGTCCAGTCTGAAAACACCATATAAATGATAACGATACAACTTATAAAACGGACATGCACACATAATTCTGATGATGTTTTTATATTTACGGTCGTGTTTGGTTTTCACATGAACAAAAATAATTGATCTAACTTTTATTAACAAAATCGTTGTAGTGTTTTAACAGTTCCTTCAAACAGTTCTTCATTTCGTTAACATCGGATCACTGGAATTGATTTTAAGTTTTAAACAATTTAATATACAGAATTTGTAAGATTTTAAGTTTTAAATAATTTAATATACAGAATTTGTAAGATTTTATGAAAAGATGGAAAAAAGAAAAATCACAAGAATACTGAACGTAGAGGAAAAACAATTCGGAAAGTCCATAATCACATGGCAAAATCAAATAACAAAACGCATCAAAAACGAATGGACAAGAACTGTCATATTCCTGACTTGGTACAGGCATTTTCAAATGTAGAAAATGGTGGATTGAACCTGGTTTTATAGCTAGATTAACCTCTCACTTGTATGACAGTCGCATCAAATTCCATTATATTGTCAACGATGCGAGAACAAAACAAGCAGACACAATAGGTAAAATGTCAAAAATAGGGGTACAGCAGTCAACATTGTGTTATCATCTTAATCACTATAAAAACAACAAATGTAACGAAGTAGCACACACAGGTATACACCAAATTAACATCCTCATTTTGCTTATATTATACGATTTTATTTGTCTATGTAAAATGCACCCATCTAGGATGGCGGGTTTTGAGTACTGGTGTAAAATTGCGCGTTTGAAATTCGCACAGGCAGACATGAAATAATTTTGTCGTTCAAAGTATGACGGGATAAATAAATACAGACACGTAAAATAGATATAACAAAAACTGACTTAACAGTTAAAGTAATGGAAAAGATACCAAAGTGAGAACCAATAGTAATATCTAGATTGATTGATTAGTCGATTGTTGGTTGCTTAACGTTTATTGCAAATGCTTTTGTCCATTTTCAAGACGAACAAATCTTGTCAACAAATACAATAGGTATGTTCTGTAATAGAGATCGTATGGGGGATGACGGTCTTGTAAAATTCGACTGCCACTGGGAAATTTTTTAAAACGAGGGTTTATTGGATAACGATAAAAATGTTTGCGATTTTAAAGCAACGTACGGACAAGGGTTTGTAACGCACATAAATCGTGAAACTCTCTTTAAGGATGTTCGGTTGTCATGTATTGGAATTTTGTCAGATTTTCAAATTCCTCTGGTTTATCCATTTGAATGTCTTAAAAACAATTGCCCATTGACCCCGAATTTTCTTTCTATAAGTCTTTTACATGTATAATGATAAGCCATCTGGAATAGTATCAAATCTACCCAGACGTGGCTGCGTACTTAAACATCCATTGCAACCACTTTGACAAAAGATTTACAACTGGTTGAAAGAAGATCAAAATGACCACATTTATCTTTTACATGTATAATGATGAGTCATCTGTAAAAGTCTCAATTCCCAGACCCAGACGTGGCAACGTACACCAATCGCAACCACTTTGACAAAATATTTACTACTGATCGAAAGAAGAACAAAATGGCCACATTTTTCGGAGATACAGTCATTATTCAAAAGTGAGTTCGCTCTCAAAAAGTGTCCTATCATTTCAACTAAAATTAATAATTTCAAAACAATATTACCAAATAACTGCATGACTGATTTATATCAAGTAAATGCCATAAGTTGCAGAAATGCTCAAAGTTGTATTATGCATTTGTTCATGATATTATTCATGCTAAATTTAATTTTCTGACGTGGTGAATATTTCTTGAAAAGTTTTCTATGTATTCTAAGCAAATTAAAATCATTAAAATTTGCACTTATGTTAAATCCATCAGGAAACGGAAAAGACCCACACGAAAGTTATGGCCAAATAAAAAACTTAAGACATTTCTACATCGTATGGTGTCTACTTTATAAAGATTACCGTTTTAAGTTTACATGATATGACATTTTCGAGTGAAAACTCACTTTTGTCCAAAGAATGATATACTCCAATAAACAGGGTCTGCAAGAAAGCATCTATAGAGAAATTGAAATTCAACATTAGGATATTCAAATCATTTATTTTGTCGTAAGATTAATATCGCAAACAATCCGAATTGTCAATATGTTTTTTATTTAATGCGGGATGTAACTTAAGTATTTATTTAGTCAATGAGACAGTACTATCCTTCATCTTTAGTTTAAGGGGATACTAACTTACTTTGAAATAATCCACAGTCCGAATAACAGCTGCAAATGAAGTAGCCTTTCATTTTGTATGCTAGACTCGCGTTTCATATACGTAAACTAATATCATGGAAATAAAAGTTGGAAGGCCACAAATAAGTGATGGCCATGGTCCAAACCTTGCCTCACAAATCTGGCCGGTATTCAATTTTTTACTGAAAGCTTCTCCATAAAAAACTTAAAAGAACGAATGATTTGTATTTGTTTACTTTTCTCTTTTAATAGTCCTTGTAAGACAAATAATCATTAACGTGCATTTGATTTAATTGGAACTTAATATTTTATTCCATAGGGGATATCGAAACTTGACAGTTCTATTAAAAGGCCGCCATTTCTCAGAATTGTAATCAATTTCATCAAATAACACCTCATCCATATTATGAGACGAAAATAAACTATTTTTCTATATTAAAACACCATATAATTGGTTGAATAGTAAAGATGTGGCTTCTATTAGAATGATAAATCTCTACTCATCGCCCCAGTAAAAACTGCTCAGTAGAAATACATTAACGCTCGATTATTAAACACACATTTTCGTACGACTTGATATTGAAATACAATAAATGAATAATAAAACAACTCTTATTGGATAAGAATAAAATGTCCGTGTTTGGAGAAATACTAAGAAAATTTGTTGTCTGCTCTTTGGTCGGGTTGTTGTGTCTTTGATATAGTCCCCATTGAAATTCTCAATATTATTTATCTACATAAGAAGGCGCAACACCAGTTAAGTTAATACCATTACTAAAAATAAAGCGCTAACTTAATTAAAATATAAAAACAATTGTGTTATTAATGGATCCATTTTCCTTGATTAAGACTCCGACACCCCATGTATGTAAATAACATCTAAGAACTACTAAATTGTGCTATAAATATAAACTTATTTGTATATGTTTTTTTCCCTAAATTATTGGTATTAAGTGGACAGTTTTATAAACAACATATCTAAGTATTGAATAGAACAAAGGTTTTATCAGATGGAAGCATGGTATGATTAACAATGAGAGTACTATCCTAAGACAACTTCTAAACAACTACAGGTCAACGCTCGACCTTCAACATTTAGCCATACCAGTAGCGTAATATAATATATACAAAGCCCCTGGATACAAATGTGAAACTATTCAAAAGGAAAAGTAACGACCTGATTTAAGGTACAAGTGTACTAGTAATAGCAATATACAGCTAACAACAATAGGGAAGATATGAATCGATAATACACACTTTGTTTGGAATAGATATATGGGTAAAGAATTAAAAAGGGTTAAACGTGATTATGAACGATCAATCCTCCTATTATTTGTGCAGATGTTTTGGTCTAGCGTAGACTTCACTCAACTTTCGGTATAATTTTGTCTAAAATATTCAATGTTGATTTTACTCCGTCTTCGACCAATGAATGTGTTTGACCTAATTGCAATGCACCCCTTGAAAAAACTGCTTAGGAAAATTTGTTAGATCACTGTTTGCTGTCTAAAATTTTATTGTTTTGTGATTTTTTTTTGAAACATCGTTTGCCTTTTAAATCTGAATGGTTCTTATGTTGATTTGTTCATATTATAATTCGTATATGAAACTGTGGTTTAAATACACGGAATATTGAAAGCTAATATTCGTTGACTTATGAGGAATACAATGGATATCGTCTTTGGATTTGATCAGGAAACTTTATTTGACTGATATCAATACTACTGCTGAGGTTCAAGGAATTGATTTTAAAATTAAAAATGGTTAAACCGAATGTAGTTTATTGAATTGAAATCTTAAACGCAATAACGACGTCGTCATGATTTTTTTCTTGATTGAAACAAATCAGATAAAAACAGGGTAATTAGGGGATATTGTATGAATTTCAAACTATAACTTTTTTTACATAGTATGCACTCTTTCCAATGGTTCCCTGTTCTAGCAGAACAATTACAAATTTTGTAGACTAAATAAACTTGATGATAGAAAAGACAGAATTGTATAAATAATGAAAAGTCGTGCCATGATTTAAGGTCAGTAAATGTAAATCATTCCTGAAATGCCTGTCATCGAGATAAAATAACACAAAAACTGTCGCAAGTGTATGATTTTCGGAGATCATGCTGTCATTATGTTATTCAATGTTTTGAAGAATCTAAGCGTGTTCAAACAACTGTATCGGCTATATAAATACATAGCTGTGAATTAAAAGCCATGATTTTTTTGATTTTTTCTGATTGACTGCAAATATAATTTCTGAGATTATTGATCTCGTTTAGAAAAATAAAAAATAGTACCACACCTTCAGTTCATTTGCCCTTCATGTAAGGAACTACGTCATTTAACTAGTTTGTCAATTTGATGAATTTATTGTCTTTGTTAATTTTGTCTTTATCAGAATTTTTTCCAATTGACATATATGTTACTTTTCATTCTCCTTGTCAAAAGGATTTAGGTTGCTTTTCTGTATAGTTTTGCGTCAGATAATCGTGATATGAAATTATTTATCTTTTAAGTTTTATGTTAACAAACACAGTTTTAAATATCATTAAATGTTTGTTGGATAGTTTAAAGACGAACTTAATTATTTGTCATTTGATTTAGTACAGTAAGCCCCATATGCCTTTTCATTCATACTCTTTTAGTATTTTTATACAAATATTTTTACAATTATCGACTGGAAAATATATTTTCTCTGTCATTTCATTCCAAAATCTAGATTGTGTAAATTAAACTATCTACGACCTCTATCAGGAAGCATAGCATATATTGGAAATTCATCTGCATTCTGTCGACAGTTTAAGGGAATTCTTATTGGAACTTCATCTGCATTCTTTCGACAATTAAAGGGAATTCATATTAGAACTTCATATGCATTCTGTCGACAATTAAAGGGAATTCATATTAGAACTTTTGTTTCATGTGATTTAATAAGCTACTTCTAATCTAATCATGCGTTAGAGGAATTTTAGGTCTTTTTAGCTAACAAGCCATCAGCGATTTGCATTAACTAATTGTGACACAGAAAGTGACTTAAGAAACTTGTATGCGATGATACAAACAGGTTAGCGCAGATTGAGAAAGTATTATGTGATATAAATAAGTAAAAATACCAAAAACAACAAATATAAAAAAAAAATGGAAGAAAATATATAATTCAAAGCAGAGGACATTAAAAACAATAGACTTGCAAGCAATGTTTACGTTTACTGTTTGTAATTTTGAATCATCGGTGCTCCTCGGCTTTGTTCTTGTTTGGCTTTCTAACTATTTTGATTTGAGCGTCACTGGTGGGCATTGTGTTGACGGGGCGCACGTTTTGTGTATTACATTATAAGCTTTGTACCTTTGATAACAATTAGCATATCGAAATGTATTATTGTATTGTTGATTTATATTGAATCTGTCCTAAATGTTCTTGCATTTTTTTGTAGCCTTGTCATGTTATGATATCGTTTTAGTGTTAAATTTAACATTACCATAAAAGTGCGAGGTTTTGGATAGCCACAAAACCAGGTTAAAGCCATTTTTTTCTTCTTATAATATCTCATACCAAGTCAGGCAAATGACAGTTGCTATGTTTTAGTTCGTTTCTGTGCGTGTTACATTGTCGTTTGTTTTGTGTTGCACTTCCGTGTTTCTGTTGTTTAGTTGTTTTCCTCTTAAAGTTAGTGTGTTTCACTCGTTTTAAGTTTAATTTGTAACCGTGATTTGTTTTCTCTGAATCGATTTATGACTTTCGACCAGCGGTATACTACTGTTGCTTTTATTTACATAGGTATCATTTTTATTTATTGGTTTGTCACTACGTTATACAACAATTTATTTTACAAAGCGGTAGCTAACCTGTTCGTTGTGCCAATTTGTACCCGTTTATCCCCTTCAAGAGCACATACATATGAAGCCAAGCAGTATTAGTTTAACTATCCGGAGCACCTAAATATGATATCAAGCGGTATCAGAGCATTTACAGTATATGATACATAACCTAATAACCTTCCTCTGCTGTCAGTCGTCTCATGTCATCCACCGAATCTAATGTCTGGTGGTATAAGCTTATCCTTCTTTATGACAAGCATTTGAAGTTGAGCAGTGTCGACTTACTGTTCCAAAGTACCTGTAGCTGATGCAAAGCAGTTGCAGCTTACAATTCGGAGCACCAGTATCTGCCCCTGAGCGAGATAAGCTTAACCCACGGAGCACCTACATTTGATGATAAGCAGTATCAGCTTAATCTTCCGGAGCACCTGTATTTAATGACAAGCAGTATCAACTTTACCTTCCGGAGCAACAGTATCTGAAGCAAAAACTGCATTAGCTTACCCCTCCAGAGCAGCAGCATCTGATTGCCAGCTGGATCACCTCGACATTCCGAAGCACCTGAATTTCATGACAAGCTGAATCAGCTAACCTTTCCGGGCAACCGGTATTCAAATACAAGCCGTATCAACTAAACCTTCCGGAGCACCAGTATCTAAAACAAAAAATGTATCATCCTACCCTTCCGGAATACTGATATCACTCCCCGTTTTTTTAAAGAATCTATATGTTTTCGTTCTTTTTTTAGGAGGTATATATTGTCGTTTTTGACATTCTATAGTTTTCCTTTATTTATGTCTTGTTTCCGATCACCCTTAAAAATGATCTGTGTTAAAAAATGTACTGTGACTACTCTTTCAGAAAAAACCAAATTATGTATTTTTTTAGACGGTCTTCTTTCAATTAATTAATTTAACCCAACCTCGGAAAAAGGACAATACATATATGAGAATATGATTTAAAACAAAATCTCTATCAATCAACCTGATCTAAGAGGATAGAAAGTAGTGACTTGAAATGGGACAGTCTATAGAGAATTATGGAGTCTACATGTTATACATGGATTAAATAACAAAAACAAGAAATGCAAATATCAAAGTATACGATTGTATCAATTATTTGTATGTCTAGAATAGATAATATTCATGAATTTCAAGACTATAAAACTGAAACGACAGCATGATAAGGGCAATGTCGAGACGATCCCTGTTCAGTAGTTATAAGACACCAACATTTAGGAATTACAAGCATCTATCGTATATTTGTTTCCGTGGCAATCAATCAACAACTCCTTATAATGGCCCGCCATTGGTATTTAAGACATTAAGTGTTACCATGTCCGTTCGTCTTTTTTAGTATGGCCGCCCTTCCGTCAATAAAAACTTTGAATTTTTCGAAAAACTAAGGATTTTCTTACCCCAGGAGTAGATTACCTTAGCCGTATTTGGCACAACTTTTTGGAATTTTGGGTCCTCAATGCTCTTCAACTTTGTATTTATTTGGCTTTTTAACTATTTTGATCTGAGCGTCACTGATGAGTCTTATGCAGACGAAACGCGCGTCTGGCGTATAAAATTATAATCCTGGTACTTTTGATAACTATTTCCGTCTGTCTGTTCTTCCTCTATTCCTTTCCGGAAATTAACTACAGTTTGTCGCAACCAATTATACGCAATGCTATAAACATAAACACACAGTCAGTTCGATTTTTGCAGAGATTCATATTGATCATTCTAGATCTAGAGTTATGACCCTTTGCAAATTGAGAACCTTGAACGAGGACATTCGTTTCCTTAGACACATTATTCTTTTCAATTATGCATAATATATTATTTCGACTCTGATGTTGTTTTTTTTATAATTTCTTCATGTTTAATGGTTATCAATAAAAAAATGTTCGTGAAAATACATCATTTGTTTTTCAAGTCAAAATGTTTTTAAACTCTTTTGATTAATGGTTATCAATTGTTGACGTTCATTTGATAGGAAGATTTAAACATATCAGATACAAACATGTTTTTATGGTTTGTTATTTAAACTTTTCCTCTAGCGGCGATAATGCAAATGATTGAACCCGATTAATTGAAATAACTGTTTAGGTTGTACTTGTGCATAAGATTTGAAACAAAGAAGTTAAAGACGGCGTGCACAAAGTTGACGGCAACTGTAAAATGCGCCTTTTAAATAGTTTTATACAACCGTGTTTAAAATATTTTTGAATAAGAATAGGAATAAGAATTTTTTTATGATAAAATGATGAATGCATGCCATTAAAATCCACATTACTAGTAAGGTAAATTAAAATTTAACCTATAAAGCATGAAACGGGCATATAGAAAACGGCAAAAATACGGTGTAACTTGTAACATTAAATAAGCATAAATTAGAGTTTTTGACCTAAAACTTATACAAATTCAACATATTTTCCTGCTTTTTCATATAATAGAATTGTTCGGATTCGGACTCGGACATCACACGAAATTCATCGCAAAAAAAATCAAAAACGATCATGGTAGATAAGTTTGGAATGGTCTTCGTTATGTGTAAGAAGTAGTAATTTGGAAGGACTAATAATCGAAATGGAAGAATCGACAAGAAAAATATGTAATTACAATCTTTTTATTTTCAAAATAACTTGGTATTCCAAATGTGCATAACCAGAGGTTTAAAATAATCTGCAAAATATGAATGATTCGATAGTCCAGACTGAACACCTGAATTTTTTCAATGTCCAGCTAGTATGTTACAATCTTAAGAAATGACGTTTTAACGCTATTTTTTGAAAAGGGTCCACGACATAATCGCTAATCATTTCCATTTCACTGCTCTTAGCATATATCTATTTATATTTCCAGAATGTGCATTTGCTGCACTTTTTTGTTCGAAAGAAAAAAAAAAATATGTTGAACGTAAATATTTAAAGTTATATGATAAACTAAGTGTCCAGTTTTTTTGTTACGCGCTTGTTTTCTGGAGGAAAATGCCGACGTCGTAAATGGTTTTAGTAATTTGAAAACGTTACGTTTGTGGACTCAGCTTTGTGCACGCCGTCAAAGTAAGCTGCATTCTTTGTCAAATATTGGTTGATCATTATAGCTGATGGGCTGGATTAATTCTGGTTTTTAATGATATTTGAAAGGAAACCTCATGCGTTTTCTTGAATGCATATTTCATAATATTACATGTTGTACGATTTGATGTAAATTCGGTTGAAGGTGAAAATAAAATGATTCTGTTAAAAGCAATATTCTTATAAATTTTAGCCTGAAAAATATACGCTTGCTATTACGTAATACGTTGATAGCTTTTATATCACTTTACAACTGAAAAGTATTAAAAACAAGTAATTGTTGTTTTAAGTGGATCGAGAATTTTTAGGATTCGGATTACCGAGTTTTTCTCTTGGACTTAAATAAACAGTTCACTGATTGAAAAATTCAAATTCATTTTAAAGAGTATACAACGATAAAAATGTTTTTTTCTCGAAATTGTATTCTTATTGTCTTAAAAGACGTTTGTTTAACAGAATTTGGAATGTCGAATTTCTAAGGAATTACAATTAAACACAAAAAAAACCCCCACAATGGTCGCCGTCAGCTGACATTCGTAGAACATATTTGTTTTTCGTTCATTTGATGCACATAAGTTAGGCCGTTAGTTTTCTCGTTTGAATTGTTTTAAATAGTTATTTCGGGAACTTTTGAAACTGACTATGCACTATGGGCTTTGCTTACTGTCGAAGACCGTACGGTAACCTATAGTTGATAATTTCTTTGTCATTTTGGTATCATGTGAAGAGTTGTCGCATTGGCAATCGTATCACATCTTTTTTTAATTATCGTTCTTATTGAGTAGAATAAAACTAAAGAAAATAATGAATGTATTGTAATAAACGTCGAAATAATGTAATAGTACGTAAAAGATTACAGCTTTAATATCACATTACAGTTGAAAGTATTCTAAAGAGTGTTTATTTTTAGTGCACGAACTATAAAGATCGTGAATTTGTAGGGTTCGAAATAATGAGTTTTCTCTTGTACTAAATAAACAGTTCACTGATATTCAAATTAATTTACTGTGTTTACCACGAAGAACATGTTTGTCCTGAAGATTTTATTATTATTGACTTAACAGACGTTTCTTTAACACAGTTTAGAATGAAGAATTTATACGGAATCGAAATTACACAAAGTAAGCACCAGAACTACTGAACTTTAAAACATTATTGACAGAACAGCTAGTTGGAGATAATTCTGATTTAATTATTTTAATTTCATTACACCAAATGATTGCTGAAGTCATTGGTTCATTCCAGTAAGATTTACTGACAAAACAATTTAACTTGATGTGGGAATGTAATGTAAAAACAAAAGAAAACAATGTGTCAATTAAATAATTCCATCCAACTAAAACTTAAACTTAAATCTCAATTATAGAATACTGTTGCTAATGTAACAGAAAATTCATATTCATGTCATCGTTTTTTTAATGGGATTCGTTATCGTAACCATTGTCTATCTTATTACTACTAGAATAATGAGATTATTACTATACTATTAGTGATTTATTTATTCATAGTGGATTGGGAAACAAGTTATTGTAACTGATATTAATTCCTTTCCATGATGCGGGTGTGAGTGCTGCCTTGTAGCTGCATTAGCCTGCTCTTTTTCATATCAACAAAGATGTCTTTTACGTGACATAGCTTGACTCTCTTTCAACAAGGGTCAGCAATTTTCCGTCCCCTTTCCACGGACTTAAATCGTCTCTTAAACCATTCTCGCAAATGGTGTCAAGGGAGAGCCGAAAATTCAGTCCCTGAATTTTGTTCACGGAGCGGGGATCGAATTAGGAACCTCAAATGAAAAAGGTTAAGGTGTTATTTTATAACAATTATAACTTGAGCGTTAATAAACTGTGTTGCAACAGGACAGCAGTACATTTGTATTAAGAATCAAACAAAATCTTTTCGAAACAAATTTCGCTGTAATTACTCCTTATCATTAATAGTAGAGGTGAAAACGTAGAATTGCTTAAATTTTCCATTTTTTACCGTGTTGCACAAAGTGGAAATCTGTGGAACAGCAGTGAAAGGAGAACATCTCTGATCAAGTCCTTGATTTATTTACATTGATCGCTGATATTTATAATTCCTCATCATTTAAAATTATATTTTATAATCAAATGGGAAGTAGAAAAAAAATACCTCTATCTGTCATTTTAATGTTTGATGCTTCTGGAGCACCTGCGATCACCCCTAGTTTTTGGTGGGGTTCGTGTTGATTATTCTATAGTTTTCTTGTGTCATGTGAACTTTTATTTGTATGCTTGTCTTTTTCATTTTTATCCATGGCGTTGTCAGTTTATTTTCGATTTATCTCATATGACATTGCATTAGTCTTATTCGCGTCGTATGTTTTTATATCAAACTCAATAACAATTATATAACTGTCGACAACATGAAATATAACACCACAACGCTGTACTTAAATAATGGGAATTTCATCAGT
The DNA here is from genome assembly GCF_965363235.1 of Mytilus galloprovincialis. Classification (NCBI taxonomy): domain Eukaryota; kingdom Metazoa; phylum Mollusca; class Bivalvia; order Mytilida; family Mytilidae; genus Mytilus; species Mytilus galloprovincialis. The sequence goes on from NC_134842.1 coordinate 2,510,887, forward strand.
CAAGCATAATTATGTTATATTATGTAACTTTCTACTAATGACTATTTGTGAAGAAAGATGGGATCTACTTTATGTTTAGTTATTCTCCTTATAAATGCATTAACTTTAAATGATGGAAAAGACCAATTGACAAAATAACGGAGATAAAAAAGATACATCTGTTTACGAACGAGCAATGGAGACCCTACTTCCGATAATCAGATTTCTTATTTACATTAAAACGAATGAGTCTTTAACATAGTTACCATTCAACGAATCCATAGTTAAAAGTGATTGATTGCATATTTTAAAAACAATTTTATAACTTAAAATTATTGCTATACAGCTATGAACATTAACTGTCCTACATTCTGTCAATGCTTATAATTGGCCATTTCACACAATCATGTTTCTCTGATCGTTTATGGCATCTTTACACAAAGTCTTTTGGGCATGTTTTGAATGCATGCTTTTTGTTCTGTGTTATTAACTTTGAACTATATTGAGCCAAAAATTTTTAGCAACACTTTTATTTTAATTTTTTTTTGTTGTTTCTGGAAAAAAAAATATTCAAACATCATTGATATAATCCTTAGTTTTACCTGTAATTTTAAACAGATGTACTTTTTCCTGTTGATTGATTTCGCGCCATTTCAGCTTTGCACGTGTAATTGACGTTTTACCTTCTGTACCTGTACTTTTAAAACGATAGTAAAAATTTCTTTTTCACTGACGTTCAGAAACATGCCATTGATAGGAAAAACACATACACCTTTGAAAAAATTGCATGGGGCGTCAACCAGGGCTCCCCGAAAATGGCCGTCAGACAGGTCTTGGAATGGTTGATGTCGGAATGAGTGTTGCTGACATCTTGGATCGATTTAATGTGCATACGGCAACAGTTTAGAGACTAACAAACAGATATCGACAAATTGCAACTGCACAGGATAGGTCGATATCCCGTAGACTTAAAAAAACTATCGCCAAAGGAGGAGCGCTACCTTCGCTTTTCATCAACACGTGACAAGTTTTTTCCGGCCACAAAAGTAGTGCATTGACTAAGGGCAGCTGCTGGTGTGCCTGCCAATCCTTCATTGGTGCACTAAGGGCATGGCTGAGAAATTGATTTTGAATAACAGTATATTCATTTCCGCATTTTGACCCTCCCGCGCTCCATACAAAGAAAATCCTAATGAATGTGAGTGATAAACAGCCATGTTGCTTCTGACATGTAATAATTCCAGTTTTTTATTATTAAAACTATATGTTGTTATGATTTTGTAATAAAATAAAATTTCAAAAACTTTTTTTGCTCAGTATAGATTTCAATAACTGCAATTGCAATTTCTCAAATCAGTACTTTGTTTTGTCAGTCTTTTTATAAGTCGTTTTTAATTGGGGAAAGGGGTGTTCGTCTCAATCTGATAAATCAGACCTTTTACTGCTGATATTTATAGGTTTTTTTTAAGTCTACGGGATATCGACCTATCCTGTGCAGTTGCAATTTGTCGATATCTGTTTCTCTTGAACTGAATTTTAATGTGCGTATTGTTATTCTTTTACTTTTCTACATTGGCTAGAGGTATAGGGGGAGGGTTGAGATCTCATAAACATGTTTAACCCCGCCGCAATTTTGCGCCTGTCCCAAGTCAGGAGCCTCTGGCCTTTGTTAGTCTTGTATGATTTTAAATTTTAGTTTCTTGTGTATAATTCGGAGTTTAGTATGACGTCCATTATCACTGTACTATTATGCATATTTTAGGGGCCAGCTGAAGGACACCTACGGGTGCGGGAATTCTCGCTACATTGAAGACCCATTGGTTGCCTTCGGCTGTTGTTTGCTCTATGGTCGGGTGGTTGTCGCTTTGACATATTCACCATTTCCTTTCTCAATTTTATTTTATTTTTATATTGTATCTAAAATAAGTTCTTAAATATTGCGAATCCATCTTTATCGTATAGCAGCCAATTACACTTGTCGTGTACAACCTTAGACAACAAATTTTGGGCTTCCGTTTTGTAATACACGAACAGAGCTTTTTTATTTAGATATACGCTTGTACTTCATCGGCAAAAACGAGTACATCTGTTGATATATCATAAGTAAATAAATTTCGACTTACTAAATAAACCTGAATAGTTCAACGTAAGAAATTCGGAAGTGGCATTATAATTTGTCAGATTTGGATATTTACATTTGCAACTTTATACAATTTTATAAAAATAAGTTCTCCGCATTTTTGTAATTTTTTTTTTATGGTTGTTGATATGTCGCAATTTTAATCAGATGGAGCTTTGTTACTCCCCTAACAAAATACTGTACCCTCACTTTGGTGAATAACTTCAATGTTTAATGTTAAGCCCAGTTTATCATATTTATAGACAGCTATGTCAATATGTTTTAAGGAAGTTGTTACCAGTTGTGATAATCAAACAATTTTTTGTGGTATTGAGTTTAAGGATTATAAAACAAAATGTAAATGGACTCTGTGGGATGATCATTTCAGAATCATACGAATTTCCTGTTGTATATATGCATTTCCCATTGTGTGTGCTCCTGGTACGTATAACATGAACAGTGTATTATTTTATGTTATTTCATATCGTTTGAATCAGCTTCTATTATTGGAGAAAAAGGGACCACATGACATTCATTATTCTTCAGTAATGAATTCCATCTTTCATTAACAGAACGAAACTGACCAGAAAACCAGTCGTTAACGGATTTTGACATGAAAATGACCGATGGGGCGTGTTTTCCATCTGTTAATGACCGTTGGGGCGTGGTTTCAATCACTTAATGACCGGTGGGGCGTGGTTTCTCTGTTAATTACCGATGGGGCGTTGATTCTCTGTTTAGAGAGATGTCCCTTTAATAGTACATTTTCCTGTTTTAAATATTATATTTAAATTGTTGAATTGTTTACCATATGTTTTGGTAAATTATAAAATTAAAGAGAACTTGATTTTATCTAATAGTTCTTGAAAAACTGGTCATTATTGTGATATATGGACTGCCCACAGGACAGTGGTATTGACTAAGATAGTGATATTAACTGAGCCGACGGCGACGTCATTATCGCTGTCGCAGTCAATACCACTATCCTACGGGCAGCCCATGTATCACGATAATGACCAGTTTTTCAAGAACTATTATGTTTACGTCATTGAGAAACTATGTTTTGGAAAATTCTCTTAAATTCAAAATGCCTAAAGCAAACTCGAGTAGTTGTACGATTTCTATGGCAAATAGTGCGCATACTCTTTGGTTTCTGGTATACTAACGTTGCATGAACAGAGAAATGGTCACATACTAGATTACCTTGCGCATCACTGATGTTCTGACGCTAAACGTTTGGAACTCTGTTTAGTATCTGACTGTCTTTGTTCGTTATAAGAAGGTCTAAGATATGGCCACGTTCGTGTGTGGCATCTTTGACATGTTATGTAAGGTTACGATTTTCAAGACTCTGATAGAAACGTAATGTGTCTGGGTGTCTGGATCGCTGAGATTATCAAGGTGGAAATTGAAATCTTCGGTGAAAAGAACGTTATGCGTGGGTACTAGTATAGTATTTTGATCAAGGTATGATTCCCATTTCTCAAAGAAAACAGTATTGCGCAAAACATTAAATTTAGATCGTGGGGGTCTATTACACACAGACGAATATTGAGATCCCCATAATGTACAGTGAACTCCATATGCTCAAAGTGAATAAAATGTTTTTCATGGACGTTCAATCGTTTTATGCCAATTCCCCCTTTGAACAAAAGTGCAATTCCACCGCCTCGACGATTATTACGACTGTGATGCATTATGTTGTTTCCAGATGGTACTAGATCTTGAATAACACCTTTGATTCCGTGATAGACAGAATATCTAAATCATGAGAAGTCACAAAATCACAAATTGCTAGAGCCTTATTTTTAACAGATCTGCAGTTTAGTGTGGCAAACAACAAGCTACTTTGGGATACTTTCTTATATTGGGAATGATATTCACTGATGCAATTGTTATTGGCCGATCAGAGCTATCAGAATTTCTTTCCATGTATGCCCCAACAGGCCTGCGATCTTTACATGTCGTGATATTACTTGTTGAATCTGTATCAGTAAGTGTGCTTAATATCATATGACTAGTGTCGCATTTGTTCAGATTTACTATGTTATTAAAGTTTATGCCTCTTGACTATATTTGTTTACCTTGGGATATCTATTACCTCTCAGAGCTGGAATTTGTCGTATCACACGCGTTCCTGCTCGTGTACCTCGTCTGGTCCGACGTGATAATGTGGCGAGTAACGATCGTCAAATACAGCTTAATGGCTGAATAATTACCGATGTTATTGTTTTCAACAATGTCATGATTAATTATCAAGCTGATTAACAATAAATGTTTATAAAAATCTACAATTTAGTTCATTTGTAGTAATATATTATAGATCCGCAAAAAGTTTCACTAGTTTGCATATTAATTCACACAAATTGCAATAATACATTCACTGTAATGGGAGCATCCACTAAGCGCTAACCACTACTCACTCCACTCATCGCCTCAATATAGAAACATATGATTTTGGTGCTTATAACATAAACCCTTAACAATTACATTGTGACGTTCAATGTTGTTCTATACAGTTTAGTTTTAATGCGTATAACATCATACCAAAAAGTTACATTGTATTATTTGTAAAAAATTAACAACTCATGCATATGTTATTTGACAAATTATAATGATTGTAAAGAACTTCACGTTGACACAAATTGAGACATAATTACCAATAGGCTTTGTATTTATATTAATTACAGGGCTGTTAGTATTAAACATCAATGTTTGTTGTCAGAGTTGATTCGATGTTTCCAGATCAGAAGTATACATTCTTATCTTTGACATTTCAGAGACAAACTTTCAATCATGAATTCGTTGAGCTAATAAACAACAGATATAATAGTTATTTGGTATCTGACAATTGTAATTTAAAAATGTTAACAAGTTCTGTGAAAACATTTCTCCAGAGAAATATAAATTGTCAGACTTGACATGTAGTGCTCAAATGAAAACAAGGGTTAATAATTAATCCATACAATTGGTATTTCCGGGATGGTGTTTGGTATATCGATAATACAGAGTTATATTTTGTTTTAAAAATGAGAAAGGAAATGGGGAATGTGTCAAAGCGATAACAACCCAACCATAGAGCAGACAACAGCCAAATTCCACCAATGGGTCTTAAATGTAGCGAGAAACTCCCGCACCCATAGGCGTCCTTCAGCTGGCCCCTTAAAATATATGTAAACTACTACAGTGATAATGGACGTCATACCAAACTCCAAATTATACACAAGAAACTAAAATAAAGAATCATACAAGAATAACTTGGGACAGGCGCAAAATTGCGGCGGGGTAAACATGTTTATGAAATCTCAACCCTCCACCTATACCTCTAGCCAATGTATAAAAGAAAAAACATAACAATACGCAAATTAAAATTCAGTTCAAGAAAAGTCCGAGTCCGATGTCAGAAGATTTTACAAATGAAAATAAATAAAATGACAATAATACATCAAAAACAACAGACTACTAGCAGTTAACTGACATGCCAGCTCCAGACTTCAATTAAACTGATTAAAAGATTATGTCTTAATCATATGAATATCAGGCACAATCCCACCCGTTAGGGGTTTAGTATCATACTATCATATAAAGTATGAGAAGAACATGTGTTATGCCAACAACTGTTTTTTTTAAATAAATGTGTTTAGTTCTGATGCAAAGACCCTTTAAGGGAATCAATATTAAAGCCAAAATATGCAATCTTTAATGACTTGAGAACAGTATAGTAACTATATCCCTTCTTAATAAGTCTGTTTAAAGGATTTGTAAGCTTTTGAAGTGAATACTGACATTTTTGTACTTTGTAAAGAATATTACCATAAAAGATTGGATTTGAGATACATGAACGTATAAGATGTCTGCATGTTGAGTTATATTTACGAATTATTTCCTTATACCGATGATAAACTTTAGTAAATGTTTTGACTAGTTTGTGAGATCGAAAACCCTGGTCTAAAAAAATTATCAGTGATACATAAATTTCTCTCGCTAAAATTTAATACGTTGTTACATACACAAGCGAATCGTACAAGTTGAGATATATAAACACAATAAAATGGTGACAATGGAACGTCACCATCTAAAAATGGATAATTAACGATAGGAAATGAAAAATCATCTCTTTTATCATAAATTATTGTATTAAGCTTCCCGTTAATGATATAGATATCAAGGTCGAGGAAAGAGCAGTGGTCATTGTTAGTATTAGCTTTATCTAAACATGCTAAAGTAAGTTCAACAGGATAAATTTCCTTAGTATACACACTGAAGTCGTCGTTATTGAGAGCCAATATATCATCCAAATATCTAAAAGTATAGTTAAATTTTTGTTTCAAATGTTGTTTCGATGGGTCTTTGCTATTTTTAGTCATAAATGGTAACCGATAACAATACAACAACAGGTCCGCAATAATTGGTGCACAGTTAGTCCCCATTAGAATTCCAATAACGTGACGATATACGGAATCTCCGAAGCGAACAAAGATGTTATCAAGTTAAAATTTAAGCGCATATATAGTATCAAAGCATGTACAATTGACATAGTTTTATTGTTTATTGCCACTAAGAAATTACCTAAAAGAGTTTGAACATATGTACTCGCATCCTGACTTTTTAAATGCTCAGTTAATATAGGACTAAACACATTTTTTCTAGAGGTTATTGATGTGTAAACCTGGTCTCTTACTCACAAACTTGACATAAAAGTCCGATCCTTATAATTCTGCATCCAAACATACGCAATTATTTATTCACATTATTTGATTGATGGCTGCTATATTTACCATCAAAAACACAATGGCATGTCGTAACTAAGCAGTGGCAGCCATTTTGACTTTCTGAAAACCATAAATGTCCGATAAATGCAACAGAATCTAAAATGAACTAGCACCTACCTCAAAAACTTCATTTTAATTAAATAATATCCGAATTTGAAGCGTACACGTAACGAAATAATCTCTCCCTTGAATTTTTTCATTCGTATGACGTCGGTTTTAAAAGCTCTTCAGAGCTTATGTTTGTAATTGCTTGCTTATACCGACTCTAAATAAAGCTTTATGTCTTATGTCTTATGTCCATGACGTAAATTCGCCAAATCCTTCATGAAATTTCGCGGAATTTTATTCAAATTTTATTATACATTTTCGAAGCTTTTGTGCATTTATTTTATTTCTTTTTTTTTGGTTAAATATGCATTAGAATAGAAACAACTGTTCTGCAATTGTTTTATAGTCTCAATTTGATGAAAATCCCAGTATCCCTGCAAGAATGTGTATCGCGCATGAATAGATTACGAAAGTAGTTTCGGAAACATGGTATATCGAAGTGTAAACCAAGAGAAAAATTCCCAATTGACCAATCCAATTCAAGTATTTATAGATATGCAAATGATATAAGAATTATTTAGGAATGTGAATTTTTTCTTAATAAGAATATGAGGCAAAGTGGTATATTAGGTAGAAAAATCAAAACTTGGAACACATTCAAAATCACCAATATATGCATGCAATGTATCAAGTACTTCCAACAAGTTTTTGACACTCCAAAAGTTATTTATTACACTTTTTTCAAAGGCCTTATCTAATCAATTTATTATCAGGTTTTTTATTGTACCAAGTGTACTAGTAAGTAGAATTGACAATTTAGAAAACAATGGCTTGAAGATGAAATAAATCTATATTTGTAAGATTTTTTGTGTAGCTTCGGAAGCCAGTTCATAGTTGGGAAATAATACTGCCCCCTTCAATTAAATTGGAATGAAACGCATACCGTAATGAAGATCCCAAATTGATCTGTTATGTAAACAGTGATTTGAATATAACCCTTCACTCGCTTGCAACGAAAGCAGGATACCACAAGACTATACATACCAGGGCATTACACGCGTATCGCTTCCATTTATTTGTATAAATGTGGATTGCAGAATAAAGAATTTTAAATGCAGACAACGTTTGTCACTGATTTCAGATTTTGAAAGGATCTTCATATGTATAGTAACCGAATGGAATGGATAGTCATCCTGTTGAAATCGTCAACGACCAGAAGGTAATGAGAAGTCAATGTTGTTGATATCACAAAAGACCCGAAAGGGAATTGATAACCAAAATTATTGACATCACACAAGACTCAAAGGGAATTGATAACCAAGGTTGTTGACATCGTGCACGACACAAAACGAATTGATAACCAAGGATGTTGACCGGAAGGGAATGGATAACAAAGGATTTAACATCGTGCACGACCCGAACTAGCTTAGAAGACATGCTAATTGATACCGTGTTCGATCAGATCGGAATGAGTTGCCCTGGTTATTTTTTCGTTCACGACCCGAAGGTGATAATTATCTAAGGTTGCTGACATAGTGCACGACCCATTGTCACATAACTCATTTTTCATTCTGTACAGTCAGTTATATATGACACCAAAAAGTATCTGTGTTACAGATTACCACAGATATGTCCTATTTGTAGTGGCCATAACACCTATTTCTTTTCCTAGAATGTGACATCACCGAAATTGAACAGATAATTTGTTACACGACGGGTACTACATTTGTACCAGAATATGCTTACCCCTGTAACGCATATGCGGTCACCCTTTGTTTGTTGGTTTGGCTGATGTTGCGCAGTCTTCTGATTTCTAGTTTGTATTGGTTTGTAGAATGTTGGGGTTTCATTGTCGCTTCTCCATCAGTTGCCATGGTGTTGTCGGTTTCTCTCTGACTTAATTTGATTGTACCTTTGGTATTTACCAACGTTTCTTATCAATCCACATTTCACAATACTGATAAACATGTTTTATAGACTACTACTATTGATGAGGTAATTTTATTTCATGCCATTAAAAAGGAATGTCATTTGACAATTAAATAATTTTGCTTTCCTTATTAACGATGTGGATTTGCTCTTTTCCGCCACAAACAAGAACCCAGCTACCTGCTTGGAAGTTAAATTTGTGTTCACTTACACTGAAACCACCTTACATTCCTGGCACAGAATAATAAAAATGTCCATGTTCAAATAAAAGAGAAAGTTGAGGCAAAGCTTGTCCATCACCCTTTATCAAATCTTAAACACTACTACTGATGACTTCGTGTAAACTTTTGTCCATTTTTTCAATTGCATGTCGTTTTGCTTGAATATTAATTGGTCAAATATAACCTTATCAAGATCTTTACTTTTTGCAATGTTCTAAGCGGTTTGGCTTTCCGCATTCTTCATACATTTCGACGCACTAAATCGTATTAAATCATTAAATATGTTCTCTGGTGCACCTAAATCAGATGAGGCGTATACCAAGTAGGACCTTTATTATCTCCCTTCACTAGAAGTTTGCTTGAGTTCACAAGGTCGCCGTTACTTTCCGACAATTCTATGAGATCTTACCACTGTCTAGCTTTTCCTAAATCGTAAACAATAACTCCATTAAAAAAGGGGTGGTCATGGTTTTTATCGGAAGGGTATGAAGATCCTGCTCCCCATGTGACAACCGTTGTGTTAGTCATGGTACTCTCCGGAAGAGTAGGCAGAACCTGCTCCACATGGGACAACCGTTATATTAATCATAGTACTGTCCGGAAGCGTAGGCACATCATGCTTCACATGGGACCACCGTTGTGTTAATCATGATACTCTCCGGAAGGGTAGACATATCCTGCTCCACATGTGGTAAAGTCAAAATCATCGAGGAAATGACGATATAACAACTGAGAATTTGTTTTTTAAGTGATTTTTTTTATATTTACCATGTTTGAGACCAATTTGACGACATATAAATTAAGTTTACTTTTTCCTAATGATTAATGATTAGTGTTTGTTTATTTCTTAACTTGCTCATTTGTGATGTTGGATTTTAATGGATATTGTATAAATGAAAGATGTATTGAGTTTCCAACGTACTGGAAAATTGTTCGAATCACATCATATATTTGTTATTTTATGTAATACCAGTGATGTTTTTTTTTTGTATGTTTCCAGCGATTGCGTTTTAAGAAACATGAATTGATCGATTTCATATTAACACTGTATAAGACTATTAAAATGAGAAATTATCCTGTTTTTTTTTTTAGAAACGACAATGATATTCGCTTGAATGTGATCTGATACATATAGAGTACCATAGCAAAGGAGGCGACGAAGCGGTACCATTTTTTTTCTAATAGAGATTCTATCTCTTTAAAATATCCGCCAATTACAAACATTATGTAATGCGTTGTTTTGATGTTCTGTTTTTTTTTGTTGCCGCTGTCATGGGGATGTTATCGCCATTTGTATTCTGTCTAATAAACTGTCACTGATGAATTTAGTAACAAATTTTATACCGTGAAATTAGATTTCGGGAAGTAAAATTAGAAGTTTTCGGATATTTTGTGTTTCCAGGGATTAATATTAATCTTGTTTTGTCTTCCCATATAACAAATCTTAATATAAAAATTGGAAAGTGAAGAAATACGTCAATCAAGTCTATTGATTTCCCGCGTAAAAGACTTTTATATTAATACGACATGGTGTTATTACTCCAATAAAATATTATACAGCTATATAATAATATTAGATATGGCCAGATATTCGCCTGTAGATATAGATTATTCTGAAGGACGAAGAAAATTATTGATAAGAAAACAGGAGATATGTTCTAAATTGTAGTCGTATGGAAATTTGTGTTTTTTTAACTTGATTTTTCTTCTCATTCTGTTTCTTGGAAGAAATTACTTTGTTTTTTTCCTCTTTTTTTTTATGAAATCCTTGCAATTTGAAACTTCCTGATATTTGTGTGAATATTAATAAAAGAGACAGCAACGTAGCGATATAAACTAAAATATGCATTAGTTTTTAATTTTTATAGTTTGAAATAGTTTTACATTTGCCATTCCGGAGACTTCTATAGCTTGCTGTGCGGTTTTGATTTTTACTCATTGTTGTAGTTCTACAGTTGCTTACTCCTATGTCATTTGGTCTATGGCTGAGAGTTGTGTTCTTTATATGGGGGTCAAGTTGTGAACTTTTAATTTCTTCGTAGCAACTACCAAGTAGCGCCTGTATACGCAGTATATATCTCCTAATTAGTACGATATTTCCGAAATTGTATTTCCGATCATGATTTTCTTGACAAAGGGCTGTCTGTTCACAAGGAAACTATAAATCCAAAAGTTCCAAATAGTGAAGTTGAAATCATCCTTTCGTAAATTTTACAGACACCATCATGAGTTGGTGGACCGTAATTGAATATTCTTATTAATGCAGCAAACTACAACCCTGCCCCTCCCCTTTTTAACGCATTTGACCTACCAAATTATACTTTTTAGCTACCGGGTTTGTAGTTACATGAGCAACACGACCGGTGCCACATATGGAGCAGGATCTGCCTATCAATCCGGAACACATGAGATCATTCCCTGTTTTTGGTTGGGTTCGAATTCCTAAGTCTTTAGTTTTGTATGTTGTGTTTTTTGGTTTGTCTTTTCTCTTTTTTAGCCATGGAGTTGTCAGCTTATTTTCGACTTATGCGTTTGAATGTCCGTTTGGTATCTTTCGTATATCTTTTGCAATAGTAATAGGATATCTATATAAAAATCACGGATTCAAAATGTTGAAGAAAATCATCAAACCTCCACGTAAATGACTGTCCTACACTTAAATAAAAGACACTGCGGGCTCTGGCGGAAACGACGGCCATTGTTTCTATTTTTTGGGTAAGCAGCTAGATAGGTTGACAATATTGATATCAATTGTTGTTTAATAGTAATTTCATTTCCTTAGTCCAGAATTTATCATTAGTTAAAATAAGGAGATGTGGTATAATTGCCGATGACTACTATCCCCCAAAGTTCAAATGCAGTGGATATAATTTGTCCTTCTCTAGACATTTTTCCATAGACGATAACAATATTTCATGATACATAGTTATGAAATATTGTCTTGTGAGACAATATTTCATAGGACAATATTTGGCTCTACATTTACACTACACTACCCAGCAACTCAAGACTATGACTAAATATTTAATGTAGTATCAAGTGCCTATAATCATCTAGATAAATCATACTATCAATAACATGTAATTGTTCAAACAATTATATCGTCCAATAAAACAAATGTATTATAGCTATTTAGTTACATAACAAATCCCTATTTGATACAAATTATAAATAGTATTGACTTTTATTTTACAATAATCTAAATTTGTCAACTTGTATAATTCTGTCTGACGTTTCCATTTACCAGATTTCCAATTGTATTATGTAATATTTGTGTTTATTGTATACTTATCAAGAGAAAAACATTCTATAACCAATAGAAATTACATAGTTGATTCACAAACATGATGTAGAAATTCAGTATTTTTGTTACTTTACATTTTGCATTATGTTATAATGATCATGCGCGTAGAAACGTTCATCAGGTCATGCTCTACTGCTTGGACAGACTCGTATTGTTTTGTTATCCTACAATTTTTTGACAAATACTGTAATACTCTTATTATGCTATGTTTTCAAAAATCAATCCGACACTCATTATATCAGTAATAATGTTAAAACTAAATGCATATTTTTAAATTACAGCTTTAAACATAGCATTATTGACTAAAAACTTTGATTGTGGTGTATATCTGTAATTTTACTCATGTTTTATTCATGTGAAGTGTCTGTTTGGGTGTATATAATGTATAAATACGCAGCTTCGTCCAATAAGAAAGTGAAATTTGAAACGGATGGGAGCAATATATTTATTTCACATGGCAGCACACTATAGAACTAGGCATTTAACCGTTGCACAAACTTTGTCTGGAGCCCGTGTTGATTTTTTTGTCACAGGCAGTCCAATTTCCATGCCTTAATCCCCGTCCAAATATTTATCAAATATACCAAGATTATAATTTGGTACGCCAGACGTGCGTTTCGTCTAAATAAAACGCATCAGTGACGCTCATATCAAAATATTTATAAAGCCAAACATGTACAAAAATGAAGAGCTTTGAGGACCCAAAATTTCACAAAGTTGTGCCAAATACGGCTAAGGTGATCTATGCCTGGGATAAGAAAATCCTTAATATTTCGAAAATTTCAAAGTTTTGTAAACAGGAAATTTATAAAAATGACCACAATATTGATATTCAAGTGTTGACTACTGGGCTGGTGATACCCTCGGGGACGAAACGTCCACCAGCAGTGGCATCGACCCAGTGGTGTAAATAGTTATCAAAGGTACCAGGATTATAATTTAGTACGCCAGACGCGCGTTTCGTCTACATAAGACTCATCAATTACAAAGTTGAAGAGCATTATAAATCCAAATTCCAAAAAGTTGTGCCAAATACGGCTAAGGTAATCTATGCCTTTGATAAAAAAATCCTCAGTATTTCGAAAAATTCAAAGTTTTGTAAACAGGAAATTTATAAAAATGACCTCAATATTGATATTCATGTCAACACCGAAGTGTTGACAAAAAGTTTTATTTTTTTTAGTTGAATTGGTGTCGTACTAAATATGCAGGAAATAGTTGTTTTTGCAAAGTTAACGTCTGGATATTATATATCTATAAATTTCCTTATTTTTGCAGCAATAGTTATTTAATTTGGCAGGAGCATAACCAGTGTTTTGTTTTCTCGGACTATGGTTATCAAACGGTGAATGTAAAAGAAAAATCTTTTTGACTTGTTGGAATTTGGTTAAACAGCATTGAGTTAGATATATATGCACAACATAAATTTTTACTGGAATTAATGAGAATTGCGTTGTTTTAATTATTTCTATCGATCTATGTATGATTTCATTAGATCTCACCTTATCATCAGAATTTGTCATATTTTTATTTTCAGTAGAAACACCCTTACTTTTCCTAGATGGCTGCGTGATTTATGAAGAAGCTAATCTTACAATGTACATAGCTCGTCCTGTGTTCGTTAGCTGAAAAGATAATCTTCGACAATGACCGAGATAGGTTGCTTCCTTTCTACTTGCTGTTTGTTCTTGTTTCTTTTCATTTTTTAGTATCAAGAATAGATGAAAGTTATGTCTAATTTGATTGTTTTGTTGCAGTCCTGAGTGCTGTATCTATGAAGCATATCACCTTGGTTGATCGAAGGGAGGGGGATTCGGAGGTTGAACTTATATCCCTCTTTTTGAATCGGGACATGTCGTTGGACCTTCTGCCCCTTTTGAAATGGCTGGAATCGCCCCTGTAACCACATCTCCTTTTATTTACATATATTTCAGTTAAATAAATAACAAACAGCATATATCAGTAAATCTTATTAATAAAACGAAACAATGAAACAACTCGACAAAAACCAACGTTAATTGTTCATTTAATTATTGCTTTGACACGATAAAGGCCTGTTAAGCCTTGGAGATCATTATACAACAAATCGGTCTCTATCAAGCTTGTACACTACTCACTACTTATTCTAAATGTTCTAGTTTTAAGCAGCTAAGTATCATCATGTTTACTATTGTAAAGATTACGGTGGTTTCACTATTCCAGATCTAGTTTTACTATTTGAACTAGACGTAAATCTGCTAAATAAGTCATCAGCAGTAATGTATTGGGAATTCTATAAAAATGACCTCTCAATTTATCATACACATCTATACCTTCTCGAAGAATGTACATTCATTTCAAAGTAAATTATTATTGAGTTCGATTCGTCTTTTGGTTTAAGCTTTAGTCTTTTTCTAATAAGTCTGAGAATACCGATTAGGGCATTATGTCGCACCCTTTTATGTCTGTAAACCGTGACAAAACTGGACACAACATGGCTAGGCACGTCCCTGTTACAGCCATTACAAAACTCCAGCCTACAGAGCAATCGTAGGCCTGACACATGACGGATTTAGATCCACAGTATTGTCAGATAAACGATGATTCAAATCCTAGTGGATAAATAAATAATCCTGCAATCGCTACCAGGACTAAAATATGGAACATATGTCACACGTTAGCAAAATAATAAAATAGTGGGTGATACAAATATAAATTTGACCGATTATCACAGACGTTAGTCTAAAGTTAACATCCCATGTGGCTTTGTTTGTTTTTAATTTTCGTTGTTTTTAGACTTATTTCTTCCATTTATTATTAGGTTCAATTAGGTTTTTTAGTTGTTGTATATATTTGTTGTTGGTTTCCTGCTTTCGTTTCCTTTAGTTTAGTTTCGTTTCTTTTCCTTTCAATGTTTTTGTATGTTTAAGTTTATATTTGGTTTTAATAGGGCTTCTCATCTTTTGTTTTGTTCAACATGAAGACAGACAGATCCTAAATGAAGTTAATTATCATCATGTATACTATTGTAGATAGTTGTGATGGTTTTACCATTCCAGATCTTATTTTACTAGAACTATACGTAAATACGCAAAATAATTGTAGTTACCAGTTGATCTGCAATAATGTATTTGGAATTCTTTATAAATAACTTCTAAATTTTTCATACACCTTTATACCTTCTGGAAGAGCTTTCATCCTTTCAAGGTTAAATATTATTGAGTTCGGTTTGTCTTTTGTTTTATTCTTTGGTCTTTCCTAATAACGTCCGAGAGTTGACCGATTAAGGCATTATTTCGTGACCTTTCATGTCTGTAAACCGTGAAAGAACTGGACAAAACATGGCAAGGCACGTCCCTGTTACAGCCAGTACAAAACTCCAGCCTATAGAGCAATCGTACGCCTGGTACATGACGGATTTAGATCCACAGTATTGTCTTATAAACGATGATCCAAATCCTAGTGGATAAATAAATAATCCTGCAATCATTACCAGGACTGAAATATTAAAAACATGACACACATTAGCGTATGAAATTGATAAGAAATTGGGGGATATAAAATTGAACATAATTTCACAGGTATAAGTTTGTGAACACGTGGTCGTTTTTATTTTAAATTGTCGTTGTTTCAGACTTATTTCTTCCATTAATTGGGTTACTTTTAGTAGTTGTACATTTGTTGTTCTTTCTTTCTTTCGTTTCGTTTCGTTTCTTTTCTTTAAATTTGTTGTGCAATATGAAGACGCACAGATCATGAATCCAGTTACAGAAACTCAAAGATAAAAGTGAAAACTCGTGGATTCAAATGGAGTCAGACCCTTTGCAATAAGAAGACATGGTAACAATTTCCTCTCGAATGACATTTGTGTTTTAGAATATTCTTGAAATATTCTAGTTTAAGATTAACAGAATAGCAGACATTTATAATTTCTAAACGTTAACGTTAAATTTTTATTTGTCAACATTTAAGTTTTTTAACATTGATTCTGTGTTTAGTAGGAACTTTCACATCATTTTGGGAATTCGGTTTTCTTGCGAGCCATAGTATCAGTTGATAATCTGAGATCCTGTCACCTTTTATAAATGGTTTATTGATTGTTTTGACTTTATTTGAATTTGCTTCCTAATTTTGAAAATGATTGATTTTTACAAAAGATAGAATTTCTTATTTCCGATTGGAAGCAATGCATCATCATTTCCGTTTTATTGATAAGAATAATTGATAATGCCCTGATGTGTATGATTCTGTAAATTTCTTGAATTGTTATTAAATTAGCAATATTCTCATAGGTAAAATATTTCTCACTGAAACTGTTTTATGAATCACAATGACTAATCATAAACGAAATCGTCAGAGGAAAAATGTAATATGACCAAAAACAATGTTAAATCCAAGTTTTTTTTTATATTTTTATCCCGTTTCAATAAACTCATTTCCTACAGTCCCCCGTCCACCCTCCCCGCCAAATTTTAAAGACGTAAAAGCTATTTCATTACCAACTCAATGTGTATTAATCCAAATGATAGAAGCGTTGAAGGTTTATTACCCATATCCTTTACCATTTTGAGAAAAATCAATGAGAATTTGGAAAGTTCTTTTGGATTATGTGAATAATTATATCCTTATTATAAATGCCGTTCATAAACCACAGGACAGACTCAATTGTTCTTTAAACAATTCTAAATTCATAAATTTTCTGCTCTATATTTCTTATTTGTGTTTAGATATAGTTTCAGGCCATCAAATAGAAGCAACAGTAGCATACCAGTGTTCAAAAGAGTTACAAAAACCAAAACTGAGGGAAACACATCAACAACATGTGGAAAACAACGGAACAACGGACAGACTGAACTGTAACACAACAAAATCAACTATCAGCATGCACAGAAAAGGACTATTTGATAACAACACCTATATTCCTGTCTTGGTACAGAACATTTCAAACATACCATCAAGACGTTAAAACATTTCGGTCCAACTTGAACTTTTGGAATACATTTAGACAGAAGAAACTAACAGGACAATCAAACACTAAAAGTTAAAAAAAAAAAAAAAAAAAAACCCAGACAAAACCAGATAGAAAAAAATACTCGTTTCGGTGATTAGTTGCATTCGGTGATAGTGGCTAAGACAATTGATTCATTTCCTTGGTAATATGGACACTGAAAGTTTACCATCAGGAACCATTGGTTCAATATCTTCATCTTAAGCATCAACCATTATACCGAGGAAACTATTATAGGAAACGCAAGTTCTGGAAAAACGTATCAGCTTTGCTGTTTTCTTTCTACACTGAAACAGGAAGTTCACAACTTGAATACTGAAATCATTCCTTAGACACTTTGTTATCTACCTACCATTTATTACTAGATGCAAGTCAATATATAAATCAGACTTTGTTGTATGTATCTGGGGTATCCTTTATTTTTCAGTGTTTGAAAAGATGCGTTTTCCTCATATTTGATGTGTTTCCCTCAGTTTTAGTTTGAAACCCGGAGTTGTTTATTTCTCAATCGATTTATGAATTTTGAACAGCGGTATACTGCTGTTGCCTTTTATTTTATTCAACACAGTCACTAAGTTTGAGTTATTTAATAAGAAAATATCATCTATATAGTGAAAAATAAAGTTTCAGATAATGCTGTTTACTATTCAGAATATTTTTTATCTTTGCTATTTACTGTTCAATTTCTAGATCAAAATAAATCATAATTTTTCCTCTGATAAAGTATAACAAGTATTGTCATTAAAACGTTATCTGTGTGATACAAGACATATAAACTATCAAATACATTTCACATCAAACAAAATATCTTGTAAATGCTGACACCCTTTACACCATTCATATGTTTGTTTGTTTTTAAACGTTTATTTCAAATCAGCGATCGTAAGAATTACTGATTACTAAGAGCGACAACTGTAATTGAGAGATGGAGTGACGCAGTTTGCAAGATCTGCTTACCCTTCCGGAGCACCTGAGATCACCCCTAGTTTTTGGTGGGGTTCGTGTTGTTTATTCTTTAGTTTTCTATGTTGTGTCATGTGTACTATTGTTTTTCTGTTGGTCTTTTTCATTTTTAGCCATGGCGTTGTCAGTTTGTTTTAGATTTATGAGTTTGACTGTCCCTTTGGTATCTTTCGTCCCTTTTTTGTATGTTTAGAAGGTGTTTTTTACTACTTTTCTCTGTTTCAATGTTTTGTATGTCAAATTGTATTTGTTTGTTTGTTGCTAATTTTTTTCATTTTTTTATAATAAATAATCTGTAGTAGCTCAGACAAAATTGAGAATGTACCATTTGAGCCATTTGGATTTCTGACAAGCGATAAATTCTAACTATCTACATGTATCTGTAAAACCCTTTGTCAAGATGAATAGCAGCAAAAATGTATATATAACTGGTGATGCGGGGTATGCATGTCTGTCACGGGTATCTATCACACGGCACTCAGATAAGCTTTGAACAGACTAATTAAGAAGGGATATAGTTACGATACTCTTGTTAGGTCATTAAAGATTGCATATTTTGGCTTTAATTTTGATTCACTTATAGGGTCTTTGCATCGGAACTAAACACATTTATTTAAAAAAAAACAGTTGTTGACATGACACGGGTTATGTTCTTCTCATATAGGTTATGATAGTATGATACTAAACCCCTTACGGGAGGGATTGTGCCTGATATTCATATGATGAAGACATAATCTTTCAATCATTTTAATTGAGGTCTGGAGCTGGCATGTCAGTTAACTGCTAGTAGTCTGTTGTTAATTATGTATTATTGTCATTTTATTTATTTTCTTTTGTTACATCTTCTGACATCGGACTCGGACTTCTCTTGAACTGAATTTTAATGTTCGTATTGTTATTCGTTTACTTTTCTACATTGGCTAGAGGTATAGAGGGAGGGTTGAGATCTCATAAACATGTTTAACCCCGCCGCAATTTTGCACCTGTCCAAAATCAGGAGCCTCTGGCCTTTGTAAGTCTTGTATGATTTTTAATTCAAGTTTCTTGTGTATAATTCGGAGTTTAGTATGACGTCCATTACCACTGTACTAGTATACATATTTTTAAGGGGCAAGCTGAAGGACGCCTACGGGTGCGGGACCCATTGATGGACTTCGGCTGTTGTCTGCTCTGTGGTCGGGTTGTTGTCGCTTTGACACATTCCCCATTTCCTTTCTCAATTTTATTCTGACTATGTACTGTCATTTTTGCATTAAATCAAACTAAAAGAGGCGGGATTACCAATGGGACAATGAACACTCACAAGACAATATTACTTTCCCGAAAAGATCTTAGCACGCTTCTCAATAATAAGTAACGTTGGTGTTACTATCAATGTAAATATTGCATGTTATATAATACCAATTTTTAATACTTTTCTGATGATTTGCCATCCAAAAAGACAAGTAAACATCAATCATAGAAGACATGCAATGTCCCAATATAAAAAAATATACCTGCTTATTGAAAACTAGATTATATTATACTAAAAGTATTGAACTCAATTTCTAAGTGTTGTTTAATGACTAAAAATCATTTATCACAGACTGAACTTAAGGTGGTACCCAAAAAATACACTGGTTATATAGCAGTTTAACAAATACTCATTTTGATCATTGAGAAGCTTAATATTCCCTAAACAATATATTGTGATTAAAACGTTTAGCTAATTTTACAGAGTTGTCTCCCTGTAGTGTTAGGTACCACCTTAAATGCTAATATTGTGGTTTTACTTGTTCTTTGGTTCTTTACTCTATGTTTTTATTAAAAACAATTTATGATGAGGAAAAAACTAATATTTCAGAAAAAGTTGAAAGTAAAACAATTATATTTTTCAAAACATAATATTTTAGGTCAATTTGTGTTGCTTGTCATTATATAACTTTCTAAGTGTAGTTAACCGACTACAAAATCCTTTATCAAACACTCATTATGATGGCGTGTGTTTTAGCTTTACTTGTTCTTCGATTCCTTGCTCTATGTTTTAGCTTTACTTGTTCTTCGATTCCTTGCTCTATGTTTTAGCTTTACTTGTTCTTCCATTCCTTGCTCTATGTTTTAGCTTTACTTGTTCTACGATTCATTGCTCTATGTTTTAGCTTTACTTGTTCTTCCATTCCTTGCTCTATGTTTTAGCTTTACTTGTTCTTCCATTCCTTGCTCTATGTTTTAGCTTTACTTGTTCTTCGATTCCTTGCTCTATGTTTTAGCTTTACTTGTTCTTCGATTCCTTGCTCTATGTTTTAGCTTTACTTGTTCTTCGATTCCTTGCTCTATGTTTTAGCTTTACTTGTTCTTCGAATCCTTGCTCTATGTTTTAGCTTTACTTGTTCTTCGATTCCTTGCTCTATGTTTTAGCTTTACTTGTTCTTCGATTCCTTGCTCTATGTTTTAGCTTTACTTGTTCTTCCATTCCTTGCTCTATGTTTTAGCTTTACTTGTTCTTCCATTCCTTGCTCTATGTTTTAGCTTTACTTGTTCTTCCGTTCCTTGCTCTATGTTTTAGCTTTACTTGTTCTTCCATTCCTTGCTCTATGTTTTAGCTTTACTTGTTCTTCCATTCCTTGCTCTATGTTTTAGCTTTACTTGTTCTTCGATTCCTTGTTCTATGTGTCAGCTTTACTTGTTCGTCGATTCCTTGCTCTATGTTTTAGCTTTACTTGTTCTTCGATTCCTTGCTCTATGTTTTAGCTTTACGTGTTCTTCCATTCCTTGCTCTATGTTTTAGCTTTACTTGTTCTTCGATTCCTTGCTCTATGTTTTAGCTTTACTTGTTCTACGATTCATTGCTCTATGTTTTAGCTTTACTTGTTCTTCCATTCCTTGCTCTATGTTTTAGCTTTACTTGTTCTTCCATTCCTTGCTCTATGTTTTAGCTTTACTTGTTCTTCGATTCCTTGCTCTATGTTTTAGCTTTACTTGTTCTTCGATTCCTTGCTCTATGTTTTAGCTTTACTTGTTCTTCGATTCCTTGCTCTATGTTTTAGCTTTACTTGTTCTTCGAATCCTTGCTCTATGTTTTAGCTTTACTTGTTCTTCGATTCCTTGCTCTATGTTTTAGCTTTACTTGTTCATCGAATCCTTGCTCTATAATGGTTTACTTTTTAAATTGTTATTTGTATGGAGAGTTGTCTCATTGGCACTCACACCACATCTTCCTATATCTATCTATGTTTTAGCTTTACTTCTTCTTCGATTCCTTGCTCTATGTTTTAAACTTTTCTTGGATGAGAAATTTTTTCCAAATGTTGTGAAAACAATGTGGATATAATTTTTTGATTTGCTTTAAGTGTTTTGGATGTTAGAATACTCAGCCTAGTCTTGTCGGAATGGGGACTTAAATGTCGATGCCGTTTTCGATGAGTTACATAATCGTTTTTAAAATAGCAAAAAGCGATATGATTGACAATCATGAAAAAAATATCCACCAGAGTTCAAATGAAATGAATATAAGCAATTATAGGTCACTGTACGACCTTCAACAATGATAAACATGCAGACCGTATAGTTGACTGTAAAAGTTCCCGACGTGAAAAATATGAAATATTTCAAACGAGAAAAGTAATGGCCTAATTCATAAAAATCATTATAACGGTTCATTATTTTATAAATCCGACCATAATTTAAACTTGTATCCTTTTGTCAAATATATACTGGCTT
This sequence comes from Mytilus galloprovincialis, assembly GCF_965363235.1. NCBI lineage: Eukaryota > Metazoa > Mollusca > Bivalvia > Mytilida > Mytilidae > Mytilus > Mytilus galloprovincialis. The sequence goes on from NC_134842.1 coordinate 2,532,908, forward strand.
TATGCACTGTGTAATATCTTAACGTGCTTGAAATTCATTTACTAATTACTATTGATAGAACTCTTTCATATTTCCAAGGATTCCAACTATTCTAATGTTGTTTTTGTTTTTCAAATAGTACAGCCCATTGTAAATCAAATGAGTAGTTTCTTGTTAAAACGCTGTAATGAAATTGAATAACTAATAGATTAAGGTCGTAATAAAGGAAAAAGGAGTATGATACAAAATTTCATTTTTTCTTCTTCTTTCAGGTTTATAATTTGTTAGATATTATATATTTAGTTTCATGTATTCTCTTTTCAAATCCTATATGTTTACTATTTTCAAAGTATCTTAAGAGTTTCAATTCTCTATTTTATTTTTAAAAAGAGTATTCATTATTCCAGTGAGTTATAAAGAAGCAAATTTCAAATGAATTACCTTAATAGGTAATCTGTAGATAAAACTACTTTTTATGAATTGTAAATTTACATACAACTTTATCCGAAATAATTTCACCATGAATTAAAATAAGTCAATAAAATACATGTAGCGTATATTGTAATTTTATATAACAAAATTTACTCACGGTACCGGCACGCAGACATCATGAAAGTAATCATCTTCCCTGTGTATTACTATAATCCCGGGAGAAAAAAATCCCACTTTTTTGTTGTTGTTGACACTATATTTACAAAAATTGCACATACACACGTTAGAATAATCCAATATACTGGTATTCTATAAAATGAATTCTCATTTCCTTTTTTGTAAAGTGCGAATATCCTTTCGATCCCCAGCAATGTTGGCGAACAAAAATGTTTATATTAAACATTTTTTATACGTTTTGCACCCAATGCAAATCTTAAAAAACTATCCGATATATATATATGCAAAAACATGAATCCAGTGATATGCAATGCAATCCACAGTTCTATCAAAATACATATTTGCCATTATATAACTGTGTCCCATATTCGTACGTCGGCAAGAAAAGGTAAACAAAATTATCAACAAGAATGTCTGTGTACCTGTGCACGTGTATTTCAATCTGTAATTGGGTCATTTATAGTAAAGGTTGTAAATTGTAATGTTGTTATGTATGAATGAAAGTTACATGTACTTTAAAACCGTAACTGGTAAACCTATAGTGTATTGTTTTTATTAATGAATGAAAGTTACATGCGTTTTATTGAGAATGAACAATGAATATAACAAACATTAACATTAATTATATGGTTTAGGTCAGGCAGACCGAACAGAGAGAATTCTCTCTCTTTTTGTATTGTATTGTATATTTGATATGTTTTTCTGTATTTTGTTTCTACTTAGTTATATAATGTTCAACTACGTTAAGTGTATCACATATGAAATTAATAAGACTGTAAAGCCAAAACTAGATAATGGCTAATTATTGTATCAATTTAACTTCTCTTAATGTAAATGGCTTTGGAAACGATTTTAAACGCAAATCCATGTTTCTTTGGTTAAAAAAATTTCAAAGCGACATCATTTTCTTGCAAGAAACACACAGTACTGAATCGTATGAAACTATATAGAAAAGGGAATGGGGTGGAGATATTTATTTTTCGCACGGGGAAACGAACTCTAAAGGTGTTGCTATTTTGTTTAACAGCTCAACAGATTATATATTAAAGGAAAAAATTGCAGATGAAAACGGAAGGTATCTCATTCTAACTGTTGAAATTGATAACACAGATTTTGTTTTTGTGAATTATTATGCACCGACCAGAAACTTTGAAAATGACCAAATTGAATATATTGAAAAATTAAAAATTTTATTAAATGAAAAGTTAGAACAAAATCTCGTTTTTGGTGGAGATTTTAATACGATACTAAATCCATCTTTAGACAAAATGGGTGGTTCAAAATATAACACACCTGTCAAATATACGAGTAAATTAGAAGATTTTATAGAAGAGTTTGACTTATGTGATATTTGGAGGACAAAAAATGTTGACTCTAGATTATATACTTGGCGTCAAAGAACCCCGCTTATACAATGTCGCTTAGATTTTTGGTTGATATCGAATTTTTTGTCAAGCAGTGTAACAAAAACATCCATTGTTCCGTCTATAAAATCTGATCATAGTCTTATCAAGTTGACACTGTCAGGCGAAAACTTTAGTGAGAGAGGTCCCGGTTTCTGGAAATTCAACTCGGGTTTATTGACAGACAAAGATTATGTGGATATAGTCAAAAATACTTTATCAGAATGTGATGATAAATATCAAAATTTAGAAAATAAAAATTTAAAATGGGATACCATTAAAAGTGAAATAAGGGGCGCAACCGTCAAATATTCCAAATATAAAAACATGAAATTGCGGGAAAGAGAGTCCAGTTTAAAAAAACGACAAGACGAAATTCAGAAAAATCTCTCTCGTACATATTTAGATAAAGATATAAATACACTTTTAATTGAATTAGATATTGTTAAAGAAGATTTAGAGCAAATAGTAAATAATCAAACAAGAGGGGCTATTATACGATCACATGCCGAGCACTGCGAAGGCAATGAAAGAAATTCAAAATATTTCTTATCATTAGAAAAACGTAATTATAAAAATAAATGTATTAACAAATTAGTTGTAAACGACATTGAAATATTGTCACAAGAAAAAATTCTAAACGAAGAGAGAAATTTCTACGAAAATCTGTACTCATCAAAAGAAGACCCTGATAAATATTCAGGTGATTCTAACTTTTTTGATTTAAATTTTATTCCTAAGCTAACAGATCTGGAAAAGGATATATGCGATGCAGATATTTCAGAATCTGAGTGCGTTAAAGTTTTAAAAACATTTAAAAATAATAAAAGCCCTGGTACAGATGGGCTTACCGCTGAGTTTTTACAAATTTTTCTGGATTGATGTAAAAAAATATGTTTTGGAAAGCTATGAATATTCCTTCGAGACCGGAACCCTCTCAATAGACCAAAGACGGGGTATTTTGACTCTTATTCCAAAGAAAGATAAAGATAGAACACTCTTGTCGAACTGGCGACCTCTTTCTCTCTTAAATTTTGATTACAAATTATTAGCCAAAGTTATTGCGGAAAGAATGAAATTATTTCTTCCGAAACTTATAGATCCGGATCAGACAGGATATGTGGCTGGTAGATATATTGGTGAAAATCTACGACTAATTGCTGATATTATATTGTTTACTACTTTAAAAAATTATCCAGGGCTTATATTACTAGTCGATTTCGAAAAGGCGTTTGATACGCTAGAATGGAAATTTATTCAAAAAGCATTGGCTTGTTTTAATTTTGGTAGCAAGTTCCGGAAATGGGTCTTAACTTTATACTCAAATATATCTAGTCTTGTCGTTAATAATGGATTTAGTTCTAGTCCGTTCAAAATTGAGAGAGGTGTTCGACAAGGGTGTCCTTTGTCTCCTTTTTTATTTATTTTGGCCGTTGAACTGCTGGCAATAAATATTCGTAAGAACAACCATATATCAGGTATAAAAATTGGGGATACTGAAATAAAAATTTCACAGTTGGCTGATGATACCACTTGTTTTTTGAAAGATGTATTTTCTGCGCAAATTTTATTAGATTCCTTTAATGATTTTGAGAAGTGTTCAGGGTTAAAAGTCAATTTTTCGAAAACCGAAGCAACATGGATTGGAAGAAATAAATTTAACAAAGAAGGTTCCCTTCCTATTAAATGGACAGATGGTTTTAAAACCTTAGGTTTAAAATTTAACGCTTTTGATGAAATGGTTTGTTCTAACTTAGATACATGCATAGAAAAAATGGAATCAATTATTAAAATGTGGAGGATCAGAAACCTTTCCTTGATCGGTAAAATCGTAATTCTTAAATCACTTGCAATATCGAAGCTTATTTATGTCATTTCATCTACACATGTACCAAGATCTTATGTAATTAAAATACAAAGGGACATTAATAACTTTTTATGGAATGATAGTACTCCGAAAGTTAAATCGGAAGTTATTCAAAAGTCTCCTAGCGAGGGGGGACTGAAAGCACCAAATTTTGAAGTACAGCTGTTATCCTTTCGTATCATGTGGGTAAAACGATTTTTGTCAGAACATGACTCTAAATGGAAACATGTTTCCAAAGCATTCTTCTCCCTTTTTGATTTAGAGGACTTATTTATGAGCAGATGTGAATTTGAGTTTTTAAATTTAAAAGCACCTCTTTTTTATATAGAAGTGCTATCTGCTTGGAAACGTTTCAAGGGTTTTTTCATCCCGTTAAATGCATTTCATGTTAGAAAAGAATTTATTTGGTTCAATCCGTTTATCAAGGTTAACAGAACGAGTATTTTTTACAGATCTTGGTACACGAAAGGCATAAGGTTCATTAATGATATTGTAGATGATAAAGGCGAATTTTTGTCTCATGACGCTATTAACAAAAAATATAATTTGAATGTTACTTTTGTAGACATTCTTTCTATTAAACTTGCTATACCACGTGACTGGAAAGATTTGTTATTACAACAACACATGTCACCTAAGAGCAACTCTTTTGGATTCGTTTTTGAGCATGAGAATAAAAAAATGCCTACATGTATTAGCAAATTATATACTAAAGATGTATATTCACTTTTTATCGATCGGGTAAGTGTTTCTCCTATTTCACAACAAAGGTGGGAAGAAAGTTTTAATATAGAAATTAGTGACGAAAAGTGGAACAATATTTATTCACTAGCTTTTAAATGTACTATTGAAAGCAAACTACAAGCTTTTCAATATAAAGTGTTACACAGAATAGTCTCACATAATTATCTCCTTGAAAAATATAAACTTTCTTTAACTAATGAGTGTGCCAGTTGTAAAGAAATAGAAACTATAGAGCATAAATTTTTTGAATGTATAGAAATAAAACGATTTTGGAGAGAATTTTCTAATTGGTGGCATTTAGTTTTTGGAGTAAAAATTTTTTTAAATAAAGACAGTGTCATTTTTGGTATATTGAATTCTGATAACTTAGTGTTAAACTATTGTATTTTACAGGCAAAATATTACATTCATTATGTAAAGTACACACAATTAGACAGATTGTTTATATCTGTGCAAGCTTTTCTCAAATTTTTGAAAAGACGTCTGGAGATATTAGAATATTTATATCTTTCTAAAGACAAGCACGAGTCATTTGTCGACAGATGGGGGGAATTTATGGAAGTTATTAATTAAATTTTATTCTCGATATGATCATGTATATTTAATGTATTCCAAAGTATCTTTTACTTGTATCATATACCGATTATTCACATCATTTACTTGTATTTGTTTTTACTATGTCTTATTCGTAAAATATCAATAGTATGACTATGCCATATGTCATTCACTTATATATTGTAAAAATGTATGTATGTATGTATGCACTGTAGCTTGAACACCAAAAAGATCAATAAAAAATAAAAAAAATAAATTTCATAAGCTAAACAAAACAATACAACATTCGTTTAGGTGTAATTTAACCTAATTCGAGATCAAAGTATTTCACAAATCATTGCAACTCAGTCAACTGATGTAGACATATGCTTGAAAGTAAAAAAAGAAGATAGAGACCCCTAAAAGTTACACCCCTTCACATGTGCATGCTCTAAGTCATGAACCTCGTGTCTTGTTATTTAAGAAAATTGTGTTACATGGTAGATCTGTGATTGTTTCTGTAAGTTTCACCAGACTCTTGGTTGTTATATTGGCATATTAGGTAGACACCTGTTGTTGTTGAGGACTGTATGATACTCTTTAGATATATTTTTGTTATGCTTATCTTTGTCACAATGATATAAACGTATTCACGATTAAAATAGTGAATTATTCTTTTATGACTATACCGCGCTTCAAGTGTTTATATAGAATATCCACTTTATTTACAGTTCTATTGGATATATACATACAACAAAGTCAAATGTATCTTGGGGTATCCGTTATTTCAAGTTCTATTTGATAGATGCGTTTAACAAAGTCACATGTATCTGGGGGATATCCTTTATTTCAAGTTCTATAGGATATATGCATACAACAAAGTATAATGTATGGGGGGTATCCGTTATTTCAAGTTCTATTAGATAGATGCGTTTAACAAAGTCACATGTATCTGGGGGATATCCTTTATTTCAAGTTGTATAGGACAGATGCGTACATCAAGTCACATGTATCTGGGGGGTATCCTTTATTTCAAGTTCTATAGGATAGATGCGTACAACAAGTCACATGTATCTGGGGGTATCGTTTATTTCAAGTTCTATAGGATAGATGCGTACAACAAGTCACATGTATCTGGGGGTATCCTTTATTTCAAGTTCTATTAGATAGATGTGTTAAAAAAAGTCACATGTATCTGGGGGTATCCTTTATTTCAAGTTCTATTGGACAGATGCGTTTAACAAAGTCATATGTATCTGGGGGTATCCTTTATTTCAAGTTCTATAGGATAGATGCGTACATCAAGTCACATGTATCTGGGGGGTATCCTTTATTTCAAGTTCTATAGGATAGATGCTTTTAATAAAGTCACTAAGTTTGAGTCGTCATCTATTTAGCAGATAGTAAAGTTCAAGGTAATACTTGAAAATAAATTCTCTACTATTTGATGTTCATGCAATTTGTAGAAGAAAATAGATGATAAAAACAATACTCTGATAACGTATAACACATAACTAGCATTGCCTGTAAAAATTTATCTGTGTGATACAAGATAAATAAACTATAAGATATGTTTTACATAGAATTAAATATCTTGTAAATACTGACACGGGATACACCATTCAGACGTATGTTTGTTTTCAAACGATATAAATCAGCGATCGTAAGAGGTTTACTGATGAGAGCGAGACAAACTGTAATTGAGTGATGCAGTATGTATGCTTTGTGTTTTTTTTGTTCATATTACTGCCATTCTCTGTTTCAAAGTTTTGCATGTCAAGTTGTATTTGTTTGTTTTTGTTGTTTGTTTTAACAAATAATCTGTAGTAGCCTAGACAATATGTTCTGTTTGAGCCATTTTGATCTTTCTAACAAGCGATAAATTTTAACTATCTGAAAAACACTTTGTCAAGATGGATAGCAGAACAAGTATGAATGACTGTTGATGCAGGGTATGCATGTCTGCCATGAGCTTTAAATGATAACATTATTTTATATCTTTACCTGCTTGAAATTCAATTGCTAATTACTATTGATAGAGCTCTATTATATTTCAAAGGACTCCAATTATTCAAATTTCTTTATCAAATAGTACAGGCCATTGTAAACCAAATAGATCCTTGTTGAAACCATGTAAAGACATTGATTAAGTTATAGATTTAGGAAGTTAATTAAGAAAGGGGAGTATGATGTAAAATATTTATAACCAAAACAAAACAATGCAACATTCACTTCTAGGTGTTAGGATTCCATTGAAACTCAGCGAACTGATACAGACAAACGCTGGAAGGTAAATGTAGACGATAGAGACCCCTGTTCCATTTTTGCCTGCCCTAAGTCAGGAACATCGTCTCTTGTTATCCAAGAAGTTGTTTTTAATTGTAGATCTGTGATTGTTTCTGTAAATTAAATCTGACTCTGGGTGATTAATTATAGCTTGACATATTATTAAGACACCTGTCGTTGCTGAGAACTGTATGTTGCCCTCTATATATTTTCTTTTTGTTATACTTTTTGGGTAAATTTCACAATGATGTGAACGTATTCACGATTCAAATAGGTATATTGTTAGGGTCGGATTCATACATCTCCATCATTTTCTTCTCCGAAGTCAAATCGAGAGAAAATATCATAGAACATTTTATTTCTTAGTATAATCAATAAAAAAAAATTGCTGACCGAAGTTGTTACGGTTGCACACCAACTAACATCAAATCCTCGATCAGCGCCTTTTTTTAAGCACAGCACTATTGAGTGTAAATCAAACAGATGTTATGAAAATAATCTTTTTTCCTTTCAATTAAATGCAATTTTTCTCGTGAAAAAGATATAATGATAGTTCATCTTTGTTTCCTATCTTCAAAGTCTTGTTAAGAAATGCTTATAATATTTTTGTTCTTAAGTTTCAAAAATCCCAAGTTCATTGTTAATATATCTATTATAAATCTACCTCACATGTTATTGTGTCAATAAGCATCTACCTCGTGTGCGATTGTGTCAGTAACTATCATGACTACCTCACGCCTAAATTGTGTCAATGAGTATCTACACCATGTGTAAGCTGTGTCAGTGATTATCTACTTCATGTGTAAATTGTGTTAGTAAGTATCTACTTCAAGTAGACATTGTGTCAGTAAGTATCTACCTCACGTGTAAATTGTGTCAGTTACTATCGCCATCACGTGTAAGGCATGTCAGTAAGTATAAAACGCACGTATAATTATGTTAATGAGAATCAAACTCACGTGTTAAGTGTGTCAGTAAGTATTTAACTCATGTGTGAATTGTGTCAGTGAGTATCCCCATCACGTGTAAAGTGAATCAATTAGTATCAAACTCACTTGTAAAGTGTGTCAGTTACTATCGCCATCACGTGTAAGGCATGTCAGTAAGTATAAAACGCACGTATAATTATGTTAATGAGAATCAAACTCACGTGTTAAGTGTGTCAGTAAGTATTTAACTCACGTGTGAATTGTGTCAGTGAGTATCCCCATCACGTGTAAAGTGAATCAATTAGTATCAAACTCACTTGTAAAGTGTGTCAGTAAGTATCAACCTTACTTGTAAGTTATGTCAGTGAGTATCAAACTCACGTGTAAAGTGTGTCAGTGTTTTAAACCTCTCGTGTAAATTGAGTCAGTAAGTATAAACCTCGCGTGTAAATTATACTAGTGGTTATCAAACTCCGTGTAAATTGTGTCAGTTAGTTTTTAACTCACGTATAAACTGTGTCAGTAAGTATCACCCTCACGTGGTAATTGTGTTTAAGTGTCTCAAACTCACGTAAAAAGTGTGTCATTTAGTATCAACCTCTAGTGTAAATTATGACCTACCGAATTAGACTATTTACCGGATTTGTAATCACATAAGCAACACGACGGGTGCCGCATGTGGAGCAGGATCTGCTTACCCTTCCGGAGCACCTGAGATCACCCCTAGTTTTTGGTGGGGTTCGTGTTGTTTATTCTTTAGTTTTCTATGTTGTGTCATGTGTACTATTGTTTTTCTGTTTGTCTTTTTCATTTTTAGCCATGGCGTTGTCAGTTTGTTTTAGATTTATGAGTTTGACTGTCCCTTTGGTATCTTTCGTCCCTCTTTTATGACAGTTAGTATCAAACTCACGTGTAATGTGGTTCAGTGAATATAAAATGTCCTTGTAAAGATTGCCAGTAAGTATCAACCTCACTTGTAAAATTTGTCGGTAAATATCTATTCATGTGTAATTTATGTCAGTAAGGGGCCATCTCAAATCGTATCAATAAATATCTATCGCACGTGTAAATTACGATAGTAAGTATGCATCTCAAGCGCAAAGTTTGTTCTTGCGTACGTATGAATTGTGTCAGTAAGTTACCTTTTAACGGAGAATGTATATGAACATTAAATTCCTCTCTATTAATTGTGTTAATTTCAAAGCCATTAAACCTGATCATTTTGTATGTAACTCGTTATTCTACAATATTGTTCAATCTTAATAAGATATCGGTATGTATGTATGCTTTTGCATTTCCAATTAATCAAATGGTACAATTTTACAACACTTTGCAATACAAACCTTCCCTTGGCACTGATGAAACAAACATAACATAATGTTTATGTTAACAGATAGTAAAGTTATTGGTGTTACAATTAAGTTACAACTGCAATAAACGTAATGAATTTGCTGTAGCAAATTGTTGTTTCAAACAATATCTTGAAAAAAAGATGAAGTATATTACAATAATCAAATTGTTATCTCATGCGGTATGTTATACATCTTCTAGAAATTATTTGTTTTTTCTTGCAATCCGATAAACCAGATAAATAGTGACATGTATATACAATATTAAATGGCAGTTATTTGACCTTATTTTCTTTCATTGAAAGGATGTTGACTAGGTAGCAAATTGGGCTTACAAATAAAGCAACTAATATCCAATCAATCAATCCGCTTTATCAACATTTAAGAGATATGTTTTTTTTTAAACGTTTAAGGTTTTATTATGTGGCATAGTTTGAATGTATCTCATGTGATTTTTGTCCTCATGAATAATTATGTAGTAATGGGCTTAGACTTCTTTTAAATAATTGTGTAAAATGTGAAACGTTAATAAATGTTTGGTTGGCTTTCAAAAATAACTTCCTTTATTATTGTTTTGTTAGTATATTGATTTTACAAAACTTCTAACTGTTTTATAAGAAGCTTTTTAATTCAAATACAGTTGTTTTTACTGTTTCGTATGACAACATAACATAACAGATACAAATAAGACACATCATCCTGCTTTCATGTCTGTCACTTGAAACAATATAAGAGGCAGATTTAACGGGGTTTTCAGGGGGCTCGGGCCCAGTCTATTGTGGGGAAAAATTGGTTGATTATATAGGGAATCACTGAAGCATAACTGGAGCGAGCCCCTCGTAGACAGTCAGTGCCCCCTTCCGTTACTGACGTTACTGACAACTTACCTGCTACAAACTGTTCATATCCTGCCATAACTGTAACAGTCCTAAGAACTTAACAGCTACAAACTGTACATATGCTACCATAACTGTAACAGTCCTAACAACTTACCTGCTACAAACTGTACATATCCTGCCATAACTGTAACAGTCCTAACAACATCACATGGTATACACGATGTACAGACAGCTAATAATGCTCCGCACGAAAGTAGGACACATCCAGCTCCATATAAAACACACGCCGCCTGCCATGCTCCAGAAGGCAAGTTTCCCAAATTGAAATATCCACCATAAAACTCACATTCCTGTTTTAAGCTTCCTCCGGGAAATACTGTTCTTGATAAACACAAACTTATCATTCCAAACGTATCTAACAGATTGGAACCAACAAGCCACACAGGCTGAACGAATGCATACGTAGTTAAACCGGAAACCAGAACTGACAGAAAAGCCCAGATTATTAGAACGGGTGATATCATGTCCTTAGTAAGATCATCGTTGGCTTGTTATATCATAGAACAATTATTCCATAGTCTATAAAGTAAATTGAGCAGTTAGTATAAAGACTATACAGTGCTGTTGTTTGCACAATTTTAGTGATAATATGCCATATTTGTACAATAAAAACGCACTTGTCCAATTACTTTACATTTTAATAGTAATTTTTTTAGATTTTTTATCCTTAAATTTAATCTTTTTAGCAGGAAGACATTGCAGTCTTACTTCTCGTTAACTCCAAAATTTAGAGTTGTTTTAATTGTTTAATTGATCAAACAAAGTATAAAAAAAAAGCAAAGCAATGTGTCGATTCCCCAACCATGCACGTGGTGATTCCCTAATCACCCTACAGATCGATATAATTGTTGCATTTTTCTCAGTTATTCGGAGGCTAGCTGTTGATTCACATTATATTTAGTCTGTGTTCGATTATCAACGATGAATAGATGATAGCATTAACGGAATTTAATAAAGTAAGGATCATTATTTCAGGCTCAAGTTTTCTACTTTTAACACAGAGACATCGTATAAAGTATGGATTATTAAAGACTGATAAATGTTTTACTTTTGCATAATAATGTGATTATCTTGTTTGGTAATTCAGCAATCTCATTAACAGATTGAGTTATAATGGAGATAGATGGTTTGAAATTATTTAAACACGATGATTCTGGTAAAAGTCTGTGTAATCAGGCAATCTCAAATTAAAAGTTCGATAAAGTCTTCCAGCGATTGTTTAGACGGCATGATTCAGCTGTAAATAGAGATCGTGAGCTTTCTAGTGACTTATGTCTAGCAACAAAAGGTTTGACGCGACGTCTGTCAAATATTTGTCTGTAATTCTATTGTGATTTTATATTTAACCCTTGGTCAATCCCTGTATTGCCCCTCTTTTTATGATGTATTGCAATCTTTTTATTCAGGAATTCTTTGGGTAGATCTTAATAGATAGTAGTTTAACTGACAATAATACCATGTTTTTGTATGGTTTACCAATAAATACTGTCATATTTAATCTATCTATCTATGTATCTATCTATCTATCTATCTATCTATCTATCTATCTATCTATCTATCTATCTATCTATCTATCTATCTATCTATCTATCTATCTATCTATCTATCTATCTATCTATCTATCTATCTATCTATCTATCTATCTATCTATCTATCTATCTATCTATCTATCTATCTATCTATCTATCTATCTATCTATCTATCTATCTATCTATCTATCTATCTATCTATCTATCTATCTATCTATCTATCTATCTATCTATCTATCTATCTATCTATCTATCTATCTATCTATCTATCTATCTATCTATCTATCTATCTATCTATCTATCTATCTATCTATCTATCTATCTATCTATCTATCTATCTATCTATCTATCTATCTATCTATCTATCTATCTATCTATCTATCTATCTATCTATCTATCTATCTATCTATCTATCTATCTATCTATCTATCTATCTATCTATCTATCTATCTATCTATCTATCTATCTATCTATCTATCTATCTATCTATCTATCTATCTATCTATCTATCTATCTATCTATCTATCTATCTATCTATCTATCTATCTATCTATCTATCTATCTATCTATCTATCTATCTATCTATCTATCTATCTATCTATCTATCTATCTATCTATCTATCTATCTATCTATCTATCTATCTATCTATCTATCTATCTATCTATCTATCTATCTATCTATCTATCTATCTATCTATCTATCTATCTATCTATCTATCTATCTATCTATCTATCTATCTATCTATCTATCTATCTATCTATCTATCTATCTATCTATCTATCTATATCTATATTTCAACTAGTTAATTTAGATATAAAGGCCTTCCCATGCGGTTTATATAGGTTTGTGATCAAAATCTCTAAAAACATGACATTAATGAGTCTTTGAATTTCACAACACATAGAACTGCGAATATAAAACAGACTTTGAAATATAGAAAATTAAGGAATTTTACACAGATACACAGTCAGTAACCTTTAGAAAGACCTTGATTGAAATTAAATACATTTATGAGTAACCCTACCACTTTCATAACTCTTTAAGTATTCTGACAATAATTCATATGTACCTGTATATCTTACTTTTGGTTCTAGTATCTTTATTATTAAAATTTATTTATCTGACCAGTAATTACATTATATAAGAAACAATCTTCGCAAGTTTATAAAATTCTTTCGGTGAGTTCTGTATCTAGTGGACGCACGATCTTTGGGCTGTCGGTAATAAAACTTTACTCAGTACTCGAAGCACAAAAATCATGCTCGAAATATGAAATCCAACGTTTTGATTGGTTGATTGCGGATTCTGAGTACAAAAAAAATACTTGACAGTTTTATGACCTCAAGACTTTTATTCATTACTCGGAGTACGAAGTGCTTGAAACTCTAATCAAGAATGTGATTGGTTGAATTCGCAGTCTAGGTAAAATATATTTTATGAATGCAAGGCTTCTTTTGTTGAAGCTTGATCTAATTGGGTAAAGTAGGTTGTGGATTCAAACCAAGGCCGGGTAGAACCACAAACGTTAAAACTGGTATTTGCTGGTTCTCCGCTAAGTACTCGGCATCACGAAATAAGTACTAAGACTGGTTGACTCGGAGTCAAAATATTACTTCAGAGTAGATTAACCATACTGCCTGTGATCTGTTACCTTGTGAGATAAACAACGTAACACGCTAAAGAGGCAACTCAGAATATTGGTCTATAAATGTGCAAAGCAGCTTTAATTAGATATAAGAAAATGTTACACTTTGGAAAAGTAATGTTCCTATTGCATTGACACATTTATCGTCCTGAATATGCATTTGATTAGCTGCTGAACACAAACTTCACAGTCATCCATCATTATCATTTAGTGCGCGCCTTTAATAGGCAATAACATACTAGTTATCGTTGGTGTTTTCTTCAATTCTAAGATTTCATTTGATATTATGGGCTTTTTTTTTTACTACAATTTGATTTGACTCTAGGACATTTTCCATTAAAGACTTTTCATTATGTGTAATTTGATTTAAAAAGCTAGTTCTTCACATACGGTATTGTAAATTAGAGTTGGTTTGCACATAACAGGGCTAAGTAAATTGACTTTGATTATTTCCAGCCATATATGCAGGATAATAATAAGTCCCTGGGAGAATACACTTACTACCTATAAACAGTAATTGGATTTACATGAATAACAGTTAAACAGTCAATCTACAAGTGATTGATTCTTTATCAGTATTGATAGCCGCATTGATAAAGTTTCTTTTTTTGCATCTTTAGAGGAAATTTGATTTATCTAGAGATCTGTAAATCTACAATCATATTAAATCAACTATATACATATAAACTTGTCCGTAAGAAATATATACATATAAACCTGTCCGTAAAACACTCTGTAATTATTCGATCTCCTCATACGAAATTCTTGTCCATAGAAATTAACCTACGTTATTATTTGGTTTTCGCATAAGCCTTTCTCGTCGTAGGAAACTTCAATGTTATTTTGGTCTTTTCATAAGACTCTATTATATTCCTATCTAGTTGATAAATATTTCATCTGATAAATTGTTTAAATTGAAAATGAATAATATGTATTTTGAACAATGTATATCTAAAGTAAGGATGTTCTTCTCCCAGGAATAGATTTCCTTAGCCGTATTTGGCACATTGTTTTGGGAATTTTGAGTCCTCAATGCTCTTCAACTTTGTACTTGTTTTGCCTTACAACTATTTTGATCTAAGCGTCACTGATGAGTCTCATGTAGACGAAACGTGCGTCTGGCGTATTAAATTATAATCCTGGTACCTTTGATAACTTTTTACACCACTGGGTCGATGCCACTGCTGGTGGATGTTTCGTCCAAGAGGGTATCACCAGCCAAGTACTCAGCACTTCGGTGTTAACATGAATATCAAGCAAGAGCCTAGTTGTGTGTTGTCTATGGCAACCAATATCCTGGTAGGCTCTTTTAAATGAACGAAGAAAACCGAAAATAAAGGTCATTATAAATGCTTTGAAAATAAGATAATATATGATTTTTTTTATAAAAAAGCTACAAGGGTTGACAATATGGTATAGAAACTTGGTCATTCCTTCGACTTCTCTATTCTTGTAATGAAATCCTCTCTAGAAAGCGCGTTCGTTATGTTCTCATTGGTGTATTAATAGGCAGCCACTTCAAGTCAGAATGGGAACGTTACATGTTACGCTCACTGGACATTCAATAATTACGCTTGCAACGACTCTTTGAGGGGTGCGTACAACACAATACTGCACCAAATCACATAACAGTTTTAACATCATTTAATGTTCATACGTATCAATGACTTCCTGTGATTTCCATTGTGAAATAGTCAATCTAAACGGTGACGGTCAATGTATTGTACTTCCTGTTAATATAAGCATTTAATGACAGACGCGATGATTACAATATTCCTCTACTTAATGAAACGTCAATTATATGACCACACATTTTAAATTGCATGGGAAAAAAAATAAAAATAAACTGCCCGTAAATAGGAGCACTTACCGTTATAGTTTTCCGATTATTTTATTATCCAGAAAAGACAAGTGCTGAATATGTAAACAGGAGATTATTCAGAAACCGTTGTATGATATTGGAATACCTTATACTATTGATACTGTATTTACTACAGATCAGGTTTTGATACTGTAACCATGGCTCTTTATCTGAAAACAAATCTTTAATACAAGGGAGTGACCTAAGTCTTTTTTATATTTCTGGAGAGAGTGGGGATACATTCATAAGAAAATTATGATAGCAAATCATACTGTATATGTTTAACTCCCTCAAGAGGAATATTTCGTGATATGTCAATTGAATGTTAAAATTTAGAAAAAAATTTCTCACACTTTAGAATTATTTGATTTCCTGCGAAATAAAGCGAAAGAAATGTCCTCACAACTCTACTATAGAATACTTTAATTGCTTTCCATGATTAGCAAATTCTACTTTTGAAAGTATTTGTGTAATTATTTCGAACTTAGTTAAACAGTCTACCTTACTATAAATGATTAAAGTAATTACAATTAATTAAAATGGTTTTGAGTTAGTAAGTTTGTTGATGGAAATGTAAAAGAAGATATGGTATAATTGCCAATGAGACAACCAAAAATAACAGATAAATTAACATTTATAGGTCGCTGTACGGCCTTCAGCAATGAACAAAGTTCATACCGCATAGTCAGCTATAAAGGGCCCCAAAATGACAATGTAAAACAGTTCAAACGAGAAAACTAACGGCCTAATTTCTAAAAAAATTGGAAAAAAAAATAAACAAAAAAACACATAAACAAACGACAACCACTGAATTAAAGGCTCATGAAAAGCCGATAACACTGACATCCGAATGCGGTATAAAGATATGAAATAATGTAATTAGTATAAATGTTACGTTTGCTGTTGACTATATGTATTTATATAACGTTTTTTTTCTATGTTTAGAGCCTGAACTTTCTTCAAGAAGATTGACCTAGAAAATCGCATCAACACTTCGAATTCCGTTATACGAATTACAAATGTACTTAGCTGACAGAAAAAGCTACATTCTAAATTCGCTTCTTTTATTCTACAGGTACTAGTTTAACAACGATACCTGTGTAATTATGTACTGTAAAACGCTTTTGGTCAACAAGAGAGCATCAGATGCTCTCGGATTAAAGGAAAATTCAATTGGTTTAGATGTTATATTTGTTATTCTCATTGGATTTTTTCTAAAGCTTAGTCCGTTTCTGTGTGTGTTCCATTTTAATGTTGTGTCGTTGTTTTCCTCTTATATTTAATGCGTTTCCCTTAGTTTTAGTTTGTTATCCCGAGTTTGTTTTTTGTCCATGGATTTATGAGTTGTGAACAGCGGTATACTACTGTTGCATTTATGAAAAGAGCACTTAAATTCATTAAATTTAATCAAGAGATAGACAAATCTGAGAGCTTCGAATAATTCTCAGTATAGACTAAACCTTTTCTCAAAATGGTCGTAATAAATTATATTCCATGTCATCAAATAAGAGGTACCTATTGAGGTCGGAATACCCTATATGGTTTCCCTTCCTTGTATTGAGAAGAAGTGACGAATTATTCTCCTTTTTATAAACTTTTTCTTTAACAAAAATGACAATCAATTTTTGGTATTGTTTTTGCTTTTGTTCTTTCTTCTAAGGAATAAATCAACAACCGAAAAACATAATGGAAAGGAAATAAAAAATGTATAACAAGATCGGATTTAATATATTTTAATAATTTACTTTTGGATGTAACGTGTCTTCTGATTGGTTGACGTTATTTTGTTATCAGCCCATATACATAATTAAGTCATGTGACCGTGACGTCATCATCGTTTTTTCATGATTTTCTAAGGTTTAAAATGGAATTTAGAATTAAATTATAAGAAATGACTGTAATATTTGTTTCTGTCTATTCGAAATAACATAAACAATGCTACGCTACGCGGGTTATTTAACAGTGTGCATCACATTGTTTATGTTATTTTTTCATAGACAGAAAAAATATTATAGTCATTCCTTAATTAATTTTTCATTGATATAGAAAACATGACAATTATTTTAAAATAATTAACTGATATATTTAAAATAAATATAAAGCAAAGTCTATGTGTACTGTTAAAGTCGACGTGCTGCAGCAAAACAATTTACAATTACATAGAACAACAACCTTATACACTTGGAAATAAGCTTGTTATTTTGTTAATAAGTAAACAGCTACTGCCATACCCAACGCCTTTAAGAAGACATACGTGTTTTATCTGTTATAAATAACATACCTTGTTTAGACAAATATAACAGATCCATTAATGCCGTGAACAAAACCGTCAATATGTTTTAAAAAAAAAAGTCATTATATCCCAAACGCGATAGAACCGACTTTGAATGTAACTAACATGTTTCAGAGCCTTTTATATTCAGTAAGTAAGTTTTACATGAGAGTTAAGTTGAAGCGGAAGACAAATCAATAAATCCGCGGGAAAGCATTTGTAGCAACATTTGGGAAATCAAGAAATCGAGAAATCGGGAAATTCGAAAATCGAGAAACTGATAAATCTGGTTATCGAGAAATCGGGAAATCGGGCAATCGAAAAATCTATTTCTCGTTTTCCCGTTTTGCTTTCATGATTTTTCGATTTCACAATTTCTCAATTTCGCATCCGGCCACCATAAGTTCTCCCTCAAGTTTGGTTTTTGTTGTTGTTTTACTTTATGACATTCGCGAATAGTTTATATGACGCTATGGTAACATTTGATAAATGATGAAATTAGAACAAGCAAATCACAAGTTGACTAAAAGTAGAAAAATCAAATCACAAACCAAACCAACCTAACAAATGCCTAAAATTAAAATTAGATTAGGATACCAGACCACAAAAAGTAATTAAAAAAGTCTGAAAAATAAAAACTAAAAATGAGTAATAAGGTTTTTGGAATGACTTTACATTTGTGAAATGTTCATTTATGTGGTCCCTCCTTGGCTTTTTTTTTATTCAACTTCATCTCTCCCTGCCTATTTTGTTTAACTTTACCCTCAAAGTCTATTCTGTTAACTTCTTTTCTCTATGGCTGTTCTCTTTAACTTCGTCCCTCCATGGTTTTTCTGTTCAACGTCGAGAACTGGGAATGTGGGAACTGAATCTGTATCAATCATGTTAATACTAAAGTACATAGCACCGACAAAAGATCACCACCCAGATAATATGCATGTCTACAGACATTATAGAGGAGAGATCTTTTCTAACATTATTGTAGGCCATTAAATTATCTAGCATGGTCAGTTAAATGCCAAGCTTGTTCATGTTAAATTGGAAAAACGTGTATTATATTGATGCGTGTTAAATTATCTTTGAAAGGACTATAAACGATTGCCTAAATAACTTAGAAATGACAGTAATTTTACGTTTTATTTATTGTTTGTAGGAAATAAAAGATAAAATGTCTGTATGAGATAAAAGTTTAATTGCTGCTGGTAATTATCAAATATGTCCAATAAATAATATATACGAATAAATCAAAATAGGCCCCTTTAAATGTCTCTATTAGGAATATTGAAAATTAAGAAAAGGAGTCTCTTAAATATAGTTTTTTTACTCGATATTAAGAAAATATCTTGCAATGCTGCAGAAACCAATGATCATTCTCGTAACATATGAATGTTATATGCAAGTGCGGGGATACAGACATTGTAGAGAAGTGAATGAGATGATTGGTAAGAACAGAAAGAAGATATTTTTCCAAAAATCTCCGCTCAAGCAGTTGCTACGGTCGTCTTTCACTTGCAGTGAGGTAATACTCTTTTATTAAGTACTGAAGCCCTCACATGGACTTTGAGATGAAGAACAGTAATAAAACCGCTGTTCATTTACTTTTCTGTGAAGGATCATGAATACCCAATATCCTTTGTTTTTCTATTGTACTTGTAAAAAGAGCAAAAAAAAAAACAAAACAAAAACAGATCAGATTTTTCTGATGTAAGTGCCTAGTCTTAATACATAACCCCATTATTTTATGAATTTCATGTCGCTCAGTCGTAAATTTTCTATATAGGGTGTTGCAGATAGTTGTTTTTCGTTTATCGTTATTTGTCATCACGATGCTGTCGGTTATTTCGTCGACATTTCGTTCTCTCTCTGAAACCTCTACTCTCTTTTTTCTCTGTCCAGTGTTGAGCCAAGGTTTCGTATTGAAGACCATATTTTTACCTACAGTGTTTGTTTTTTACAAATTTTGACATGGATAGAGAGCTCCTTTCTCATTGAAACTTATACCACATCTTCTTATAAACAAATTACTGTAATAACAACGATAACTTTGTGTGCTGATGAGGGACTACTAGTTTTAAGGTATATATGTAAGGAGATACTGTTGCTATCATGTGTACTATGTAACAACAGATGAAACCGGACCTTGTATTTTCATTAAACCAAATGTCTCCCTTTCTGTTCTATTTCTGTTTTACCCATATGTAATTTTTATTCATAAAACAGCTTTATATTTGACTTGTCTAATATTTCCTGCTATATTTTTAGAATCAGATAAATGGTGATATAATATATTCCCTGTAGCTATCCGATTAAATGGTTGAACAATTGTCTCGTGACATTGATATGTGTGCTCAGCATATTACACAGTTAACAAGTATAAGATTTCAAAACTGATTACATTTGGAATCAACGGGAGTGGTTCCGAATGCAATAAACATGTTTCTCCCGCCTTTTATTCTCAGTTACAAGTTAAACATAAGAATTAAGTGGTATCGGAAGGAGGATCAATAAATCCACAGGAAAACCATTTGTTAAAATATCTGGTCGAGAAAAGATTCAATCAAAGTCAGGTGCGAAAGGATTTCCACAGCATTTCACAAGTAAGCAATTATCAAGTGAAACTTTGTAAAACATTATTACTGTTTAGTTGCATTAAAACATGGATAAATGATGTTATCAAAGATAAATAAATGTTCAGTCTGGAAACACCATATAAATGATAAAAATGCAGCACTACGAAAAGGACATGGACACACAATTCTGATGATGTTTTTATAGTTACGGTCGTGTTTGTTTTCGACATGAAAAAAAGAAACTGATCAAACTTTGATATTACAAAATCGTGTTAGTGTTTTTAACAGTTTCCGTTAAACAGTCGTTCGTTTCGTAAATATCCTTACGACTGCAATAAATTTTAAATCTTGAACAATTCAATATATGGAACTTTTGTTATATCTGTCTTAATTGTAAGATTTTGTAAAAAGCAAATCTGGGTCTGACATATGATGGAGGAGATATCAAAGGGAGAACCAGTAACAATATGTGGTTTGATTGATTGATTGTTGGTTGCTGAACGTTTGACTGGAAATACATTTAAGAATGTTCAGGATGAGAAAAACTTTACAATAGGTACATAGGTATGTCCTTTTATAGAGATCGTCTTTGATGCAGATATGGTAAACTTGGACTACCACTGGATAACGAGGGTATATTGGATAGCGATTGCAAGGTTTGCTATCATCAACGTCTGGAACAATAAAAGAGTTATTGCATGGTTTCTTGACGTGGCTTCGTACTTTTACATCCAACACAACAAAACGGACTCCCACTATTGCAGGGTTTTTACAATTGGTTGTCAATAATATTTTTCATTTAAGCCAGGATGACACTTAAGTATTTACTTAGTCAGTATGTCCGTAGTTTTATTCATTTCAAGTTTAAAGGGAACAGTATATAGTCGCGAAACTTTGACTTATTCTGTAAGAGTATATCAAATGTATAGCTAAACTTCTAGTTAACGGACTGTTTTTTGTATGATAAAGTCTGCGAAGAATGGATTTGTTTACGCTAAAAGCACGTTTCGTCTACAAAATATAAAACAAAATGACTAGGGTTTCTAATGAAATCATTTTCCTTGATGACTATTCTAAAACCAAATGCACTATTAATTTATGTCCACGCAACTGCATCGTAAATCACTTATTACTCTAAAATTGTGACGTACATATACATTTTTTGCACATATACCGGTATGTTTTGTCAAATTATTGTCATTTAGCTGACAATTTTCTAAACAACATATCTATGTAGTGAACAGAACAAAAGTTTGTTTGTTAGATCGAAGCATGGCATGATTGACAATGAGATAACTATCATTAGACCTGATGACAAGTTTCTAAACAACTGCTGGTCAACGCTCGGCTTTCAACAATGCACCTAACCAAACCGTAATACAATATATGAAAGGCCCCGGGATACAATTGTGAAAAAGTAACGACCTGAGGTAAGATACAGGTGTACAAGTAATAAAAATACGCTAACAAATTAATTGTAAGGTAAAATATAACATCTGATATACAGGCTCCTTGTTGAGATAAATACACAAAGAATATGACACGGTTTAACTTTATCATTAGCGCTTAAACCACCTGTAATCTCAGACAGTTGTGTTACAACACAGCAAATATGATTATTTCATTATGGACTCATCTGGATGCAAATAATATTCATGTTTGTTTTATTGTTTCTCTTTTGATATTTTGTGGGGATGTTTCGGTAGTGAACTCTCAGCTAGTAAGTCCTTGTAGCATGATTTTTCACAAAAAATTCATTGTCAAATGTAATCTCGTCTGTCTTTGATCTAGGACCAATGAATGGGCTAGTCGCACCTTCAATGCATCCATTGACAATGAATGCATATGAAATTTTGGATCACTGTTTGTTGTGAAATATTTTGTTTTGTGATTTTTGAGTGAAACTTCACTTTCCTTTTTTAATCAGGTGGTTCTTATACTTAACAGACGGAATATTTACAGTTAATAGTTCGTTTTAATACTTGCCCCTCCCATGTAACAGGGTTAAACGTGATTATGAACGATCAATTCTCCTGTTTTTTGTGCAGATGTAGTGGTCTAGCGTAGACTTTAATGAACTTTTTGCAAATCAGTCCTTTCACTATAATTTTTTCTAAAAATTTCAATGTTGATTATACTCCGTCGTCGACCGATGAATGTGTTTGACCTAATTTCAGTGCACCCCTTGACAAATACTGCTTATGAAACCTAGATCACTGTTTGCTGTCTAAAATTTTATTGTTTTGTGATTTTTGTTTTAAACATCCTTTACCTTTTAAATTTGGATGGTTCATCCGTTGACTTGTTCATATTATAATTCGTATATTAAACAGTTGTTTAAATACACGGAATATTGACAGCTAATAGTTCGTTGATTTATGAGGAATACAATATATATCGTCTTTGGATTTGATAAGGAAACTGTAATTGACTGATATCAATACCACTGCTGAAGTTCAAGCAATTGATTTTTACAATTAAAAATAATTAGACCGGATGTAGTTTATTGAATTGAAATCTAAAACGCAATAACGACGGCGTCATGATTCTTTTCTTGGTTGAAACAAATCAGATAAAAAACAAAGTAGTTAGGGGATATTGTTTGAATTTCAAACTATAACTTTATTAAGTATTTAATACTTTTACACTTTTGTCAACAATTAAAGGGAATTTATATTAGTATCGTTTGTTTTATTTGATTTAATAAGCTAGTTATAATCTAATCATCTGTAAGGGAATTTTTTAGGTCTAAAAAGACATCAACGATTTGCATTAACTAATTGTGACACAGAAGTTGACTTTAGAATATAGTAAGAATTTAAAAAATTCTAAACTCCGAGGAAAATTCAAAACGAAAAGTCCCTAATCAAATACCAAAGACAATGTTCGTAAAGGTATATCATTTGTTTTCAAACCCCATTAAGTAACGTGTCATCAATTGTTGACTCCATCAGATAGATAAACTTGTACAATCTCAGATACAAATATATTTTTTATGGGTTTATAATTGAAACTATCACTCTGGCGATGATAATGGACATGATTAGACCCGGTTAATCGAAATTACTGTCTGGGTTGTGCTTGTGTATATAACTTTTTCAAATACTATGTCATTATATCGGATGGGCTTGCATTATTCTGTTTCCTGAATAATATTTGCAGAGAAACCTCATTAGATTTCTTAAATGAATATTTCACTATATACAAGTTGTACGTTTTGATGTTCAATAGAAGTAGAATGACAAAAATATTGAACTCCGATGAAAATTCATAACAGAAAGTCCGTAATCAAATGGCAAAATCAAAAGCTCAAACACATCAAACGAATATACAACAGCTGTCATATTCCTGACTTTGTACATACTTGTTCTAATTTAAAAAATAGAGATTAATTAAGAATACAATGGTAAGGGTGAAAGTAAAATGTATTTATTAAAATCCCGTTTATGTTCAGCCCAACAAATAAAGCTTGCTGTTAACAAAAATCACTGGTATCTTTAATATCAATTTACAACTGAAAGCATTCAAAAGAGTAATTGTTTCAGTGAAACTACTAAGGTTCGTTAATTTGTTTGGATACGAAATATCGAGTTTTCTCTTTGACATAATACACAGTTCGCTGATTGAAAATTTCAAATTAATTTACTGAATCTTACAATGAGGACAAATGTTTGTTCTTGAAATTCTACTAGAATTGACCTAACAGACGCATGTTCAACATAATTAAGAATGTAGAATGTATAAGGAATCAAAATAACACAAAGTAACCACCAGAACTAAGGAACTTGAAAGCATTATTGACAGCACAGTTTATTGGAGATAATTTTGATTTGATTGTTTTAATTTCATAACATCAAATAATCGGTGAAAACATTTCTCATTTCAATAAGATTTAATGACAAAACAATTTAAGTTGATATCGGAATGTAACATAAAAACAAGTGCAGGGTTAACGGTGTGTCAAATTAAAAAAAAAAAGAACTCAAACTTAAATCTTGATTAGCGAATTTTGTCGATAGTTTAACAGAAACTGCTGTTCGTTTTCCTCATATGAATGAATCTGTCTTTTAAATACGATTCATTCTGTGAAATTGTAACTCAGCATTATTCAAAAGAGAGTTGTGCATACAGCTTACGTTTTGTCCATCCGTCATTTGCATTTTGATACGATATTCGAGGGTTTGTATTTCCTATCTTGATTTACTTGATATAGGGTTGCTGCTCTCAAGAAAGCTTTCAAACAAAGAGTTCCAAATGGTAAAGTTGTAATCATCCCTTCGTAAATTTTATGGACGCCATCACGAGTTTGTTAACCGTTATGAAATAACCGTTTTACAGATGATATCGGATATTTTCCTTATGACGTAACTACAATCCCCTTCCCTTTTTACAAATGTGACCTAACGAATTAGACTATAAACTTAATTTGTAATTACATAAGTAACACGACGGATGCCGCATGTGAATTAGGATCTGCTTACCATGCTGGAACAACTGAGATCACCCCCAGTTATTGATGGGAATTGTGTTGCTTAGTTTTTAGTTTTCTATGTTGTTTCCTGTGTACTATTATTTGTCTATTTGTCTTTTTCTATTTTAGCCATGGCTTTGTCAGTTTATTTTCGATCAATGAGTTTGATTGTCCCTCTGGTATTTTTCGATCCTCTTTTATAAGCAATTACAAGTCTTCACATGTCATCAATAGTTTAAGACTGCTGTATCCCCCGTGATAAATATAAGGTTTTTAGAGACGTTCTGATTTATGTTCGCACGAAACTTATATTTTAACATGCCATGCACATATAATTTTACAAATGACACCTAGCCTTATTTTTTATATGCTATAACGGTCGAAGCATTTCCATTTCCTTCTATGTTCTCCATCCTGTTTGTCGAATGTAAGACATCATGTTACTACTCACATATATGATTTTATCTTCCTTCCCAACACACTTAAGTGAGCTTTATCATATAAAAATAAAGCAGATGTAGTAAAATGTCCAATTTGATGAAACAACTGACATACAAAAAGTAAAATCACAAAAATACTGAACTCCAAGGAAAATTCAAAAAGGAAAGTCCCCAATCAAATGGCAAAATCAAAAGTTCAAACACACCAAACGAATGGATAACAACTGTCATATTCCTGACTTGGTACAGGCATTTTCTTATGTAGAAAATGGTGGATTGAACATGGTTTTATAGCTAGCTAAACCTCTCACTTGTATGACAGTCGCATCAAATTCCATAATATTGTCACCGATGTGTGAACAAAATAAACAGACACAATAGGTAAAAATGTCAAAAATAGGGGTACACCGATTAACAATTATGGGTTACTTATTCGGGTTTATCTTCGTGAATTAAACGAGTTTTCCCTTACTTTTGCTCTCGCTGACGCAAACTTGGAATATTTTACATATAAATAAATTACAGTCAACTTGTTGTTTTCTTCTATTTTAGTTCGCCTGTATGATTTACCACTCTCGAAAATATTCACACAAAAGGTTAAGTTGTTATTTCAAAACAATTATAACTAGCACTTAAATGTAAGATACAATGCTTTGCAAAAGGATAGAAGTACATTTGTATTATGAATTAAGCACACAATCTTTTCATACATCTAATGTGATAACTTCTTATCTTTAATGGAAGTTGTAAAAACGTAGAAATGCTTTAATTTTGTAATTGTTACAAAAACCAGGTACAACCCACCATTATTTTCTTAAAATATTCTGTTCCAATTCAGGAAAATAGCAGTTGTTATATTATAGTTCGTTTCTGTGTATGTTACATTGTCGTTTGGTTTTTGTTGCATTCCAGTGTTTCTGTTGTTTCGTTGGTTTCCTCTTATACTTGATGTGTTTCCTTCTGTTTTAGTTTGTATTACTTTCAATCGATTTATAAATATCGGTATAGCACTGTTATCGCGCGTCTGGCGTATAAAATTATAATCCTGATACTTTTGATAACTATTTACACCACTGGGTCGATACCACTGCTGGTGGACGTTTCGTCCCCGAGGGTATCAACAACCCAGTAGTCAGCACTTCGGTGTTGACATGAATATCAATTATATGGTCATATTTATAAATTTTCTGTTTACAAAACTTTGATTTTTTACGAAAAACTAAGGATTTTCTTACCCCAGGAGTAGATTACCTTAGCCGTATTTGGCACAACTTTTGGGAATTTTGGATCCTCAATGCTCTTCAACTTTGTATTTATTTGACTTTTTAACTATTTTGATCTGAGCGTCACTGATGAGTCTTATGTAGACGAAACGCGCGTCTGGCGTATAAAATTATAATCCTGGTACTTTTGATAAGTATTATCTTTATTTACCGTGTTGCAAAAGAAGGAAATCTCTGTGACAGCAGTGGAGAGAATATTTCTTATCAAGCCCTTCATTTATTTACATTGATTGCTGACATTTATAATTTTTTATAATTTTAAATTTTGTTTTATAATTAAAAGGGAAGTAGGAAAAATACTTCTATCTATCATTTTGATGTTTAACGTAGGTGGCACAAACCATTTATTATTTTGATTAACAATTGTCATTTTTCTCATTTAACATTTTATTTGTCTAAAACTCAATAATAATTATATAACCTTAAACAACATGAAATATTACATTACATCATCGCTGTACTTTAACAATGAGAATGTCAAGCACAGCTATGTTTTTATTATGTAACGTTCTATTAATGAATATTTGTTATGAAAAATGAGATCTATTTTATGTGAAGTTAACCTCCTTATACATGCATTAACCTTGAATAATGGAAAGGACCAATTGACAAAATAACGGAGATAAAAATAGATACTTCTGTTTCCGACCTAGCAATGGAGATACTATTTTTGATACTCAGATGTCCTTAATAACATTCAAACATGTAACTCATTAACACGTTAATAATTCAACGAATCGATCGTTGGCAGGGATTAATTTCGTATTTTAGAACAGTTTTGCTATACAGCTATGAACATTAACGGTCATACATTCTGTCGATGCCTTTTTTGTAATTTCACACGATCATGTTTCTCTAACCGTTTATGGCGTCTTTACATTAAATCTATTTGGTATATACTGCTTCATTGTTAAGTTTTGAATGCATGCTTTTTATTGAGTTTGATTAGCTTTGAACTTATTTTCAAGAACTGCAAGTACAAGTACATACTTTAAAATCGGTAGTTTGTGTCGTCAGTCTTTTTATGAGTTTTTGCTTGCTTCTTATATATCTAATGAATCTGACCTTTTTCTGCTGATATTTTAAAGTTTGATCTGATAGGTAGATGTTTGACCTCTATCTCAGAATAGTCCGCTCCATCCTTTCAATACTAGTATAGCAGCCAATTACACTCGTACAATGTTAGACAACAAACTCTGGTCTTCCGTTTTGTTATACAGCATCTTATGAAAAGAGTTTTAAAACCTAGTTATACGCTTATGGAACGCTTGATCTTCATCGGAAAAATCGATCGCATCTGTTGATATTTCACAAGGAAATAAAATCAGAAAAAGTACTAGAATATTTCAGCATAGGCAATCGGAAAGAGAAGGTAATAATTTGTTAGGGAACACTAACATTTGCAACTTCATTCAATCTAATTAAAATAAAGTATCTGCACTTGCTCCTTATGTTTTGTTCTGTTGTTTAGAGTCGCAATATTTATCAGATTGAGCTTTATTACTTGTCTGACAAAATTACAATGCAAAGACTGCAATTGTTTACTTCACTTCTGTGTTAAGCCCAGCGTATGATGTTCATACACATGTATTTTAAAATGTTTTAAAGAACTTGCTTACAATTGTGATGATCAAACAATTATTTTTGTGGAATTGATCTTAAAACGATTAAAAATGGAAGGAGTAACTTTGTGAGACGATCGATTAGTTGTTTAGAGTTTAGATTAATTGTTTATATTACATACATGTATCACCCATTATGTGTGATTCTGGTATGTTTAACATCAACATGTTAAGCGCTTCAATTTAGCCCTTAGTGCTGATGTAGGGGTGTATATAACATCAACCATGAACACTTACATAAAATTATTTCATGCTTATCGCCTCGATATAGATATGTGATTCTGATGCATATAACACCAACTCTTAACATTTACATTTCATTGTTTAAGTTGTTCTGCTACTGTATTGGCGTATATAACATCAACCTTAACATTGTATCATTGTATCATTTCTTGTCCATCGACTCAATTTTGTAATTAATGTACCTATAACATCAACCGTTAGCAATTACATTGTATTTTCTATGTTCAACTCCACAGTTTAGCTTTAACGTGTTGCGTGGGGCATGTGATATCAACCCAAACAGTTACATTGCATTATTTGTAAAAACAGTAACAACTCAGGCATGTGATCTGACAAGTTATAATGATTGAAAAGAATTGTATGTTGACACACATGGAGACATATTAACCAATAAGCTTTGTATAGATGTTAATTACTCTTCATAGGGTTTTTCGTATTAAACATCAAAGTTTGTTGTCAGAGTTGATTCGATGTTTCCAGATCAGAATACATTTGAGAATGGAAATGGGGAATGTATCAAAGAGACAACAACCCGACCATAGAAAAAACAACAGCGGAAGGTCACCACCAGGTCTTCAATGTAACGAGTAATTCCCACACCCGGAGGCATCCTTCAGCTGGTCCCTAAACAAATATATAACAGTTCAGTGATAATGAACGCCATATTAATTTCCAAATTGTACACAAGAAACTAAAATTAAAATAATACAAGACTAACAAAGACCAGAAGCTTCTGACTTGGGACAGGCGCAAACATGCGGCGGGGTTAAACATGTTTATGAGATCTCAACCCTCCCCTATACCTCTAGCCAATGTAGAAAAGTAAACGCATAACAATACGTACATGTAAAATTCAATTCAAGAGAAGTCCGAGTCTGATGTCAGAAGATGTAACCAAAGAAAATATATATTCTTATCTTTGATATTTCAGAGACGAACTTTCAATCATGCATTCATTTAGCTAATAAACAACAAATCAAATAGTTATGTGGTATCTGACAATTGTAAATTAAGAATGTTAACAGGTTCTGTAAAGATATTTCTCCAGAGAAAATATAAATTGTCAGACTTGACATGTATAGTGCTCAAATGAATCCAAGGGTTAATGATGAACACATAAAACTGGTAATTCCAGGATTGTGTTTGTATATCGAAAGTACAGAGCAATATTTTGTTTTGTATATCGTTAGTGCATAGCAATATTTTGTTTTGTATATCGATAGTGCATACAGCGGTCGTCACTAATTTTTGATTTTCAAACAATAAACATTCGTATACGAACCGTATGTAATAGGTAGCCATGCTGATGACATCGTCAACGACTCGACGGGAATTAGAAGCCAATGTTGTTGACATCAATACAAGACCCGCGAGGAACAGTCGAATGCAATATCAAATCAAAGTACTCCTGAAAGAGAAAACTCCTATAATATCCTATGCATGCCAGTTATCTGTAACCCAAGAGGCAGTAATTGGAGAATATTACTCGTTTCTCATTCTGTACACGTATTTGTCAGGCATCAATGACGCCATCGTGAATAAGTTGACCGTTTTCAAATATCTGTGTCACAGATGACCACTGATATGTCCAAATTGTAGTGACCATAACACGCATCTTTGTGTTCACTTACACTAAAACCAAAATACATCCAAGTCACTGGATAATTTCAAAAACTCTCAGGTTCAAATAACAGAGAAAGTTGAGGTGAAGCTGGTCCATTTCCCTTTATCAAATCTTTGAATCTACTATTGATGACTTCGTGTAAGCCTTTTTCGATTTTCTCGATCACAGCGGTGTTTTCTTTGATTTTTTCTGGAATCAATAATTAGCCAGACCATCATTCCTTGTAATGTCTCAAGCAGTTTGACCTTTAGCATTCGTTATACGTTTTGACGCACCAAGTCGTATTAAATCGTCAAATATGTTCTCCGGTGCACCTAAATCTGCTGCGTAATGAAGAGGCGTATACCAGGTAGGACTTTTATTATCTCCTTTCACTGGAAGTCTGCTTAAGTTCACAAGGTCGCCGCTTCTTTCCAACAATTCTATAAGAACTGATCCCTATCCAGCTTTTCCTAAATCGTGTATCTGTTTATGTAAATTTACAACATCGTCTCTAAATAGTATATACGTTGATGGGAGAATTCGCCATTATCTGCAACAACAAAATAAATTAGGAGAAAATATACTTTCTTATATGAAATGTCATAATAATATTATTGTGCGGCGTACAAAGACGATAGAGAGATATTTTTTCAAGGAGATAAACAGTATTTTCCCTAATGTTTCATATCCCTCAAAATTTGTTTAGTTATTTATATATTACATTAGATGTATGTTTCATGATTATTCGTTATTTTGATTGGCTAACACCAATATCACTTCATTTTTCGTTTCAAAATGAATTGCATGAGCTGTAACATACATGATGACACACGTTTCCATTGGTTGTAAAAGCATTAACCGTCCGTAGTCATTTATAATGAGTTGCTCCCGCGCTTCATACAAAATGTATTTCAGTCAACGCTTATACACCCCAAATGAATTTACAAAAAGAAGCATTCAATTCTTGAAAGAAAATTTGTTTGTAATTCAATATTAGGGAACTATACTATTACATGATTTATGTTAGACGAAAAGTAAATCAATGTATGAAATAACAATGATGATTGTAAAATTTCATGGTTCTGGTCCTGCCCAGAATTAAATTGATTTGCTCTTTATAGAAATGGTGGCTTTGTCTGAACTGTTTAATGTTTCATTTCAATATTAATAAAATGTTTTTCTGTTACAAATCATGATGTATTGTGTTATGTGAACATGTGATGCTGCCCATCAAGGGCTCTTGATTGGAATAATAAATATTTTTATTTTTATTCTTATTCTTATCTTACTAACATTTTTAATCTAATTCTTATTCTTATTCTATTGTGGTTCACAAAGTCAAAATAACATGCATACAAAATGAGCGAGTGCGGGGATTTATTTTCAAATAGATTGCAATTTGTAAAGTTAACCATTATAGGCTAAAGTAAGAACACGGAGCCTTAGCTAACACCGAACAACAATCTATAAAGGGCACCAGAAAAGACTAGTGTAAAACCTTTCAAACGGGAAAACCAAATGTCTAATATAGATAAAAAAAAAATGAGAAACACTTATGAACCACATCAACAAACTAAAAACCAATGAACATAAGATTCCTAGCTGTGTTTTATTGTTTCTTTTGATCTTTTTATAACCACGATTATTATTTGAAAGTGTTGCTTGAGTGCTGTATCTTTGAAGCATACCCACACCTTTTTATTTTAAGATATTTCAATGAAATAAAACAGCAGTTATAGTTTAATATTATTAATGAAACGAAACAATGAAACAACTCAACAAATACGAACGATGATTGTTCATTTAATTATTGCGCTAACACAATTAAGTTATATATAGCCCTAGAGATCATTATACAACTAACCATTCTCCATCAAGCTTGAACACTTCTCACTTCTAATTCTACATGTTTTTGTTTTTATGCAGCAAATTATCATCATGCATACAATTGTAATGGTTGCGATGGTTTTACCAATCCAGATCTAATTTTACTACTTGAATTATACATTAATATGCTATATAACTGTAGTTACTAAGCTCATCAGCAGTATTGTATACGGAATTCTTTATAAATGATTTCTTAATTTACCATACACATTTATACCTTCTCGAAGAGCTTGCATCCATTTCAAGGTTAACTCTTACTTAGTTTGGTTCGAATTTTGCTTTATGCTTAATCCTTCCTAATAACTCCCGAGAATACCGATTAGGTCATTATGTCCCGCACTTTCATGTCTGTAAACCGTGATAAAACTGGACAAAACATGGCTAGACACGTCCCTGTTACAGTCAGTACAAAATCCAGCCTATAGAACAATCGTAGGTCTGGTACATGAAGGACTTAGATCCACAGTATTGTCTTATAAACGATGATCCAAATCCTAGTGGGTAAATAAATAATCCTGCAATCATTTCCAGGACTGAAATAGAAAAAAGCATGTTACACATTAGCATACGAAAATGAAAAGAATGACATTGGGTAAAATAAAATATAAATTTGACCATATGTTCACAGGCATAAGCCTACATTTTGTTTACCAGTGGTCGTGTTTGCTTGAACTTTACTTTTTTTCTAGAATTATTTCTTCCGTTTCTTATTAGGGTGATTTAGTTTTTTTTTTATTGTTGAACATTTATTGTTGTTTACCTGCTTTCGTTTCGTTTCGTTTTGTTTCGTTTCCTTTAGTTTCGTTTCTTCGTTTCGTTTCTTTTCTTTTAAATTGTTAGTATGTTTAGGTTTATATTTGATTTTAATAGGACGTCTCATTTTTCCTGTTGTTTTGTTCAAAATGAATACAGACAAATCCTAAATCAAGAAACGAAAACACAAATGAAAACAGTTTCATCTCGAACGAAATTTGTGTTTTTTGGGTGTAAAAACACCGATATTCTGGAAAGAGCTTTTGAATTAACACGATATCACACAGATATATCTTCTAAACGTATACGTTAAATTTGTATTTGTCGGCATTGATTTTGTGTACGTTGGAAAACTTGTTCACGGTACTTTTCTATAACGCTTTTCACGGTACTTTTCTATCCCATATTCATGCATTTGGTTTTGATATTATATTTGTTTTTCTTATCGGATGTTGTCTAATGCTAAGTCCGTTTCTGTGTGTGTTACATTTTAATGTTGTGTCGTTGTTCTCCTCTTATATTTAATGCGTTTCCCACAGTTTTGGTTTCTAACACCGATTTTGTTTTTTGTTCATCGATATACTACTGTTGCCTTTATTTACAACATTTTGGGAATATGGTTTTCTTGCGAGCAATATGAGTTTACCAAACTTCAGTTATATTCGAATTAAAAGCAGTACGTTTGTTTGCTTTAATTCATTAATAATCTGAGATTCAGTCCAATTTTATAAATGTTTATATTGATTGTTTTGACTTCATTTGAATTTCCTTCAAAATTTTGAAAATGATTGATTTTCACAAGATAGAATTTCCGATTGGAAGCAATGCATCATCTACCGTTTCCGTTTTATTGATTAGAATAATTGAAAGTGCCCGGATGTGTATAATTGTGTTCATTTCTTGTATTGTTATTAAATTATCAAAATTTTCATAGGCAATATATTTCTCACTGAAACTATTTTCACAATCGCAATAACTAATCATAACAGAAATTTTCGGACGAAAAAAAAAGAGAATGACAAAAAATGTTAAATTCCATTTTTGTTTATATATGTCTACCCTTTTATTCACACCAATTAAAAAGACACGTTTCCCTCCCCCATTTCAATTACTTATAAGCTTTTTTACCGGCTCAATGTGTATCAAGTAAATTGATAGAGGCGTGGAAGTTTTTTTTTAACCGTACCCTTAACCATTTTTAGAAGACGAAAAAAAAAGAGCTTGGAAACTTCTTTTGGACTATGTGATTAATTATACACTTATTATAAATTCCTGTTACAAACCACAGGACAAACTCAATTATCCAATCAAATATTCCGTTTCTTTATTTGTGTATAGTCTCAGGCCATTTAATAAAAGCAACAGTAGGATACCACTGTTCAAATGTCAGAAAATCGATTAGGAGTAAACAAAACCAGGCAACAAACTAAAATTGAGGGGCACACATCAACAACATGTATAAGAGGAAAATAACAAAACAAGAGAAAACTGAAGTGCAACAAAGACATACATACATGCCGGAATTGTGGCTACAACAATTGAATCATTTCTTCGACAATTTGTGACACAGATATTTTTCCAAGGAAACAGTGATAGTCCAGAATCTTTGTTTTAAATTGTCCTGTACCAAGTCCGGACTGTGTCATTTTTATTTATAAAGTAGGTCGTTTCTATGTATGTTGACATTGTTGTTGCACTTACAGGTCATATTAATGCTGTTAAATGTTGAATATTTATTTCCTTTGATATTTGTTGTTCATCATGGAGATGACAATAAATCATGAAAAAAGTTCTGATAACGTATAACAATCATTACCATGAACACGCTATCTGTATGATACAAAGACTATAAACTATAAGATATATTTTACTTCAAACTAAACATCTTGTAAATACTGACAATCGTTATAACATTCAAACTTATGTTTGTTTTAAAACGTTATAAATCAGTGATTGAAAGTGTTACTGATGAACACTAACAGTAATTGAGAAATGGAGTTTTGCAGTATGTTTCAAGGTTTCGCTTGTAAAATGGTATTTTGTTTTATTTTGATTTTTAATAAATAATCTGTAGCAGCGCAGACACTATTTAAAATTTACCGTTGTAGCCGTTATGATATTTCTGACAAGCGATAAGGGAGCTACCATTTGTTTTTTTAGGGGGGGTGACTAGGATGAAAATTGAAAAAAGGCAGGACAGGAGTTTTGAGTAATAAAAAAAACGGGATGAGCAACTTGGCAAAAAAAGACAGGATAAGTAACATGGCAAAAAAAAGACAGGATGAGCAACTTGGCAAAAAAAAAAAAAAAAGGCAGGATGGCAATTTAAGTAAAAAAAGTCAGGATAAGCTAAGAAAAATAAAGACAGGAACGAAAAGAGTGTAAATAATAAAAAGGTATGACAGAGGTTACAACTAAAAACAATGCAGGACAAAATTTTTCATCATAAAAGACATTGTAATCTTCCAATATGACAAATATACCTGATTATAGAAATCTATATTACATAATACTGAGAATATTGAACTCATTTTCTCGGTGATGTTTTCCGACTTAAACATAATTTATCATTAATAATGAACTTGAAGGTCTATGTTGTGTCTCGCTCTTGATCTTCGGTTCCTTACTCTATGTTTTTGATTAGAGTTTAAATTGTTTTATATACATAAAATATATAAAATCAAAATAAAGATATATATATATATATACAGATGTCTACAAAGCTCACGGTTGACTTGCTGAAAGTTAGCTGGATTTATATATACGCAGCCATGTCTTGTCGGAATAGGGACTTAAACTCTATGCCGTTTGGTATGAGCTCAACAATATTTAAGCGGTATGAGACAACATAGTTCAATTGAAGTGAATATAAGCAGTTATGGGTCACTGTACGGCCTTCAACAATGATAAAAATGCAGACCGTATAGTTGGCTATGAAAGGTTTCAATATCAGAATTGTGAACGTTTCAAACGAGAAAGTGAATGGCCTAATTCATAACAATATCATCAAAGTAATAAATTATAACTAGCTTGTAGATGTTAAACGGAAACTGAATAGAAATCACTAAATGTATCATAGATATAGGAAGATGTGATGTGAGTGCCAATGAGACAACTCTCCATCCAAATAACAATTTAAAAAAGTAAACCATTATAGGTCAATGTACGGCATTCAACACGGAGCCTTGGCACACACCAAACAACAAGCTATAAAGGGCCCCAAAATTACTAGTGTAAACCATTCAAATGGGAAAACCAACGGTCTAATCTATATAAAAAAACAAGAAACGAGAAACACGTATAAATTACATAAACAAACGACAACTACTGTACATCAGATACCTGACTTAGGACAGGTGCAAACATTTGCAGCGGGATGAAACGTTTTAATGGTACCAAACCTTCTCCCTTTTTCTGAAACAATAGCATAAAACATCACAACATAGGAAAACACACGATAAAATACCAATTGGCAGGCTTAACTCAATAAAAAAATTAATACACTATGAACGAATAAATTTGATCTGCGAGATCTGAATGCAAATGTACAGTTATTAACATATTAGGGACAACATTCATGTATGTTTTAAAATTGTTACAGTTCATTATTTTATAAGGCCGGTTGATTTATTCAGTTAGAGATAATTTAAACTTTTATCCTTTTGTCGACTATGTAATGACTTTATGAACTGTTTAATAACATTATTTTATATATTTACGTGCTTGAAGCTCAATTGCTAATCACTATTGATAGAGCTCTTTATATTTCAAAGAACTCTTTTATATTTCAAAGGACTTCAATTATTCAAGTTGCTTTATGAGATAGTACAGGCCATTGTAAATCAAATAAATAGATCATTGTAAAAACGCTGCAATGACATTGATTAACTTATAGAGTAGGTTGTAATAAAGGAAAAGTGAGTATATGATATTAAATATGCATAAGTAAAACAAAACAATGCAACTTTCACGTATACTATAGGCGGTATAAAACCTAATTCGCGATTAAAGTATTAAACCGTTCCATTAACACTCGGTCAACTGATGCAGATATGTATATCCTTGAGATTAAAATGGAAAAAGAAAGAGACCCCCAAAAGATTTAACCCCTCCACAAGTGCATGTCCCAAAGTCAGGAATATCGTGTTTTCGTATTCAAGAATATAGTTAAAATATTGTTAACCTGAAAGATTTGTGATTGTTTCTGGAAAGGAGTAGGTTCAGTAAGACCCCTTTTTGGCCCCACAATTAAGCACTTTTGCAAAATTGTGAAAATGTAATCTTTTAGCTATTTTTTGGAAAGTAGAATGCTTCTGCTACACAAATATGTGCTGTTTTTGACAATACAATGCACATATATCGTGTACTAGCATCATAAAGTCATGCTAAATTACTGAAATCTTCACAATTATAGCATTTTAGTTAAATTTTAGACGGTTTCCGTCTTAAATGAAAGTGGCCGCATTCGTGTTCATTCATAATATTGAAATGTAAGTTGTATTTGATGATAATACATAACATATATAAAGGTTGAGGATGAACACGGATGCGGCCACTTTCATTTTTGACGAAAACCATCTGAAAAGTGACGTTTTTTGGCATAGTTGATAGATTTGTCCTATTTAAGCTTCAATCGGAGCGTTTTTAATGACTGAATCAGTTAAAAATCTTTAGCATAAACTAATCGAATCAATTAAAATAGACACTTAAGTTTTTAAAAAGTGTCCTAAATATCTCGTTACATGAAACTGAATTTTGGGGCCAAAATCGGCAAAAATCGGCCCTTACTCCTTTCATTAGACTCTGTGATTTAAAGCTTGGCTTATAATACAGACACCTGTCGTTGTTGAGGACTGTATGTTGCAATATATACACAGGTAAAATAGCTACGGACGTTTCACGGCCGTGGTAATAAACGTCCGTAAAACATCCGTAATACGGATGTATTACGGATGAAACGGTTACGTCCGTAAAACGTCTGTAAAAATACATCCGTAAAACGTACGTGTAAAAACTGACGTAAAACGGATTGTCCGTTTCACGGGCGTATCGTAAACATACGTATTACGGACGTTTATACAACATCCGTATTACGGCTGTATCATATTCAAAGATGTAAAAGTACCATGCATGATATACGCACAACTGCTTATACATGTATAAAGTAAAATTCTTAACTTGCTTTCAACATTCTGCATGCCAGACATACATATGTATAGTGAATCTCTGCTTCAAGGCTATAACTTTAAATATTTGCATAATATGAGTACATACATGACATACATGTACTAATATAATTTTTTATTATTAAAATAATT
Source organism: Mytilus galloprovincialis (assembly GCF_965363235.1). Lineage (NCBI taxonomy): Eukaryota > Metazoa > Mollusca > Bivalvia > Mytilida > Mytilidae > Mytilus > Mytilus galloprovincialis. Next base: position 2,571,008 of record NC_134842.1, read on the forward strand.
AACTTTTGTTCATTATGAACATCCATTCGCAACTACCCTATATTTTAAGCCTAGAAATAGCGTACCAATTATCAATAAGCACTGTTAATGTCAGAATTTCTCTCCCATCAGCCCAAAGAGTCAATGAAAAATATGTAAAATGTAAAATAAAAAAAAATCCCTACCTATCCTATTTTTTCAAAGATGTAATAGCTGAATAGCATGAACACAGATATTATTTTATTTGACCTAATTACAAAAAAAAGAAATTGAAAAAAATCTTTCTATATTTTTTTCTAAAGGTTGTAATTACAATTAAGTTGAATTATAAATACAAAGAGTGCTTGGCAGTGGCAGATCCAAGGGGTCCGGGGGTTGAAACCCCCTCTTTTTTTTGGCCGATCAATGCATTTGAATTGGGACATATAGTTGGACCCCCCCCCCCCCCCCCCCTGTTTTTAAAATGGCTGGATCTGCCCCTGCTGGGTGTCTTTCAAACAACCAACTAATCATGCTAATGATGGATGGTTAAATAATTGCCATAAAAGCAGTTAAAACAATATAAAACATCTAACATTTAACCTTATTTGCAATGCTTGAGCTGTAGTCTATGTATATATTGTACAAGGCTGAATTAAAATTACCTCATACCAGGTTTCACCAATGGCAATAGACCTGACTGTTGTCTAATATACTTGATTGTTGATCATTCTGATTATCTGTCCAAGTACAAAACTATGCTAACAAGAAATTGCACATGAGCATATAGAAAGTACCTGAAAAGTTTCAGATTGTTTAATGTCTGAAGTAGTTTCTACTGTTCAATGAGGATCATAAGATGCAGGGGGAAGGAAACACTCTTATCATGTTTTAATCACAACAACCAATGCAATAGTCACATGGTGTTCCTTCGTCCCTTATACATTTTGTACCCGCCCTTTAATATATTAAAGCCCTTAGAATGTATATGTTAAAGTAGTCTCAGAATCAATGTATGTAGAATAATGCCGGTAACATTAAAATGTTATCATACATTTATCCTCCTTTGGTGTGGAATAAGAGCAAATTACCTGCTAAGCTTCTATTTTATGAGGGTGGTAAAGGGGGGGTGCTTGCACGAAAAAAACGTGAAATAAGACATAATTTCACGTTGAACGTGAAATAATTTCTGTAATGAACGTTGCACGAAAAATAAATACTTTTATTTGAACCTTTTGTGACTGAGTCACTGTCTTCTTGTATATATTAACTCTTTGTTTTACTTGATATTCCCGATTTAGTATACACATTTATGATATAATTGGTTTACGGCTTTTAAAAAAGTATTTCTTGACGATCCCTACCAAGTGTTTGAATTTTATTTGAAAAATACCGAGCACGCAAAATAAGACTTTGAAAATCACGATGCACGTAAAATTAAATAAGCAGAACACGTTGAACGAGGCACCCGTCTTGCCGCGTGACGACTGAACGTCAAATAAAAAAGTAAAAACACGTTGAACGTGAAATAAAAAACGGCGATCACGTTGCACGAAAAAAAACCTTTACCACCCTCTTTTATTGTGGGACTATGGGAAGAAAGGGGTACTATTTAAAGTATTTTTGGGCAAGACAGAAAATTAAAGTACAGGGCCTTTTGCTGTAGGTCTATTGTTAACGATGAAATTGGAAAGAGGATACCAATTACATTAATTTGTAACAAAAAATACAATCAAACGAGATAAGACAGAGAATAAAAGATAAAAATATCAATATTTAAAGTCCCTTTAAACTTACCATTAAACATAAACTGACTGATCCAGAAATTTGTATAAAGTTAGGGGGGGGGGGCACTGACTGTTAAAAAAACAGGCCCCACTAGTCATGCCATGTACTAGCGAACAGTTCGGAACTTCCCGTGGCTTCTCAAAATTTGGCAACCTACATCTCAATTGCAAATTTAGTAAGTACAATTTTGACTTGATTCGACATATTGACAAACATGATAACATAAGTGACACACTGACGACATTAAAAGATCAATGTAGGATAAAAAAAATTAAATCAAATAGTTTAGGGGTGTGGTGGATGGGTAAACATTGCTGCAAGTTTTGCTTATCTCACATCAATTTTACATGTATATTCAATCATTTTTTTCCAAAATTAAGTAAAGAAGGTGGGGGGGGGGGGGCAGTGAAAAAACTATGTTAATTAAGTTTTGTTTATTCCACATTGAACTTTTGATGTCGTCCACAAGATCTTGTGAGCTTAACGTTGAATATAGGAGGAAAATTATAAAACAAAATATATTGTCAAGTCCAAAATTTAGCCATTTCAAGGATCTATCAGGCTGATAATGTAGCACTGGCTATTATTAGAATCTTAATTGTATCGAGTAAATCAAGGAGACCGTAGGAAAACTTATAAGATGTCAGTGGCGGATGCAGGAATTTTCGAAAGGGGGGTGCTAGCCCAGGGCAAAGGGGGGGTACAGGGGGGGTGCAAACATATGTCCCGATTCAAATGCATTGATTGGCCAAAATAAAGGGGGGGTGCGGACCCCCGGAACCCCCCCTCTGGATCCGCCACTGGATGTTTCCTAATAATCATGATTACAAAAGAGCTTGACACGAATTTTTAACTGAAGGTCTGTCCGATTGGTAAAATTTTGATTGCACTTAAATGAATACATAAGTGACCTTCCTCCCCCGCCCATAATAAGTGTCCAAGGCTTTAATTCTTCTCTGATTTAAGCTAGGATGTGTATAGTAAGTAAGTCAGTAATTTTTATTGGTTTGAAATCCAAAATCATAGGATTGATACCAAGACAATACACATTGGTTATACACAAACATCATGACAAACATACAGACATATATATCATACCAAATTCATAAAGATTGTACTATATATATATACACAGCCATGTATCACCAGCATTGCTGGTGATCCGATGGATAAATCTGTTGTAGAGTTGTCACTGACTTAGACGTTCTTATACATATAATAATTTCTGTGACTGTATCTTGCATTAATTTGTACTGAACAATAACATCTCCATGGCTTATATATCATGTAATGTAGTACGACGCTAGATTAAAACTGACGAGGAAAGGTAATACACGGCCACCGAAAACTTTATTCATTGTGAGGCCCAGGTGGTCGTGTGGTCTAGCCGGCGGGACGGCTACAAAAGGGGGGGGGGTAAGGGGGGTTCTAACTATGTCCCCCTGCAAATACATTGATCGTCCCTAAAAGGGGGGTCCAACCCCCCTGGATCCGTCACTGATGTATGATAATGTCATGTAGGTCTATGTCTCCGATTCATTTCTTCATAGTTTTATATAAAGCGGCCGTGACTGATTTGTAGACAAATCCTTGTTTATAACAGAGGCCTATTTTAAAATACTCAGTGTACCACTTCTGAACTTTTTTGTATTTATTTTCAATACTTAAATCCCCATTCTTGATTCCAGACCGGGTTCCGGACTAACTCTCAATCATATACGTAAATGATCGTAAAGTGTATTCTCGAAAGCTTGACAAATGGAATACGAAAACCCGGAAAAATCACCGTTGCCGTTTTTTACACTATGACGCAACTCATCCATGGACGCTCGTCGGCTGCTGAATTCATGTTTTACAGTTAAAAAGAATGGAAAGATCATGATGTATACTAGTCTGATAGATAATACGAGGACCTCTGGTTTTTCAAAACTGTTGGATCAACAAGTTATTATAAACAGATAAATTGAAATGGTTTGCTTGTCGATTAACTTGAAGAAACCGGGTTTTAAACAAGAAAGTTGTGTGTCTTTTTGATGGATTATTTACATACCCGCTATTTTGTACTTGGAAAGTGCACCGAAAGGTAAATATTATCATGCAAATATTTAAGAAGATGCTAGTGGTATACTTTTCACGAAAAAACATTTGAATTTATAAATTTCATCGCATGCAAACCCGAAAATCAGTCTGACAAAGATCAGAAGATTGGCAAGAACGGACGCAAGTCAACTCGACCCACTGCCAAAACGGCCTACTTTTTTTAACAACACGTCTCCCTTTCTAAAAATGTCCCACTCTTGTTAAGGGAGCTACCATGTGAGTTTTATTGGAGGTGGGGGGGGGGGGGTCACCATGTCACAGGCACTTGTCTCAGAAAAAAAATTCCCTATATACCTTAATATAATACATATTTAATACATATATATAGGGTTTTTTTTTTTCTGAGACAAGTGCCTGTGTGGGGGGTGCTTGGATGTTATTTGAAAAATATGCGGAACTGGAGTTCTGTCAACTTTTAAAAAAAAATGCAGGATAACATTTTTATCGTAGCCCCATAAAAGTCAAGTGGTGGCTTCCTTACCAACTCGTCCTGCTTTAAAAAAAAATTGCCCTACTTTATATAAAAATGGTTAAAATCTGTAAAATATACTCCTGCAAAGAATGGCCTTGCCCAACTTGCATGACTTGGGTAAAATCCAAATTGAATATAATTAATATTTAATTTATATAAAAAATAAAAGTCTGCAAATTTGCCCTTATTTACATAAATTTGTACTTATCTAAACTACCTAGTTCAAATAATTATGACTTCTTGAAAGGCTATTACATTTTTTTTATTTGACGCCTTACTGTACATTAGAGTAAAGCGTCCAAAAAATAATTATATAATAGCCTTTCAAGACGTCATAATAATTTGGACTACTAGACTACCCAGAAATTAGAAAACACTGATATAAAAATTTAATATACATAAAATTGATAATGGAAATGGGGAATGTGTCAAAGAGACAACAACCCGACCATAAAGCAGACAACAGCAGAAGGTCATGTCTTCAATGCAGCAAGAAATTCCGGAGGCGTCCATCAGCTGGCCCCTAAACAAATATATATACTAGTTCAGTGATAATGAACGCCATACTAAACATGCTAAACTCCAAATTGTACACAAGAAACTAAAATTAAAAATAGTACAAGACTAACAAAGGCCAGAGGCTCCTGACTTGGGACAGGTGCAAAATTCAAGTGGGGTTAAACATGTTTATGAGATCTTAACCCTCCCCCTATACATGTACCTCTAGCCAATGCAGATGTATGATATCTATTGATTTAAATTGATGTGTCATTTCTGAAACCATGATTGTGGATTCATATTTATTATTAAATTATTATGTACATGTAATTTATGTATTTATTTAGTGTATCATAATCTATTTGAACTTTTTTTTAGCTTACTCAAAATCAAGCTGTTTGGGCCTCCTCTTGTACATGGGAAGTGGACTCCTTGAGAAGGTGAAAGGTCTGCTTTACATGTACGTAATGTTAATATAAAAATACAAAAAATGTGGTGATCATGGTGATAGTGAATGAGAAAATAGAGGAATTTTTAAAAGTGTAAATTCACTTTTTTCCACTTATAAATCTGTCATATTGTAATTATGATAATAATGTTTAAATTACATAATTAGGGAGCTACCATTTGATTTTTAGGGGGGGGGGGGGGGGGCTAGGATGAAAAATTTTGTCCTGCATTTTTTTTCAGTTGTAATTTCTGTCCTGCATTTTTATTTTTCACTCTATTCGGTCCTGCCTTTTTTTATTAGTTTATTCCGACTTTTATTTACCTAAATTGTCATCCTGCATTTTTTTTGCAAAGTGTCTCATCCTGCCTTTTTTTTACACTCAAAACTCCTGTCCTGCCTATTTTTTTCAAATTTCATCCTAGCCCCCCCATAAAAATCAAATGGTAGCTCCCTTATTTTCAAAATAAAATATTGTTTAGGTTGCTATAAACAGTTTCGTATAAAAACTAGGGGTTATTCCCCAACTAAAAATAGACATGGAGGGAAGTCCCTTTTTATCAACATAATTGGTGAAAAAGTATCATGTTTTTTGTATTTGGTTGTAAAGATATATTAATTAACTTCAATTAAAGCAGGTTGAATGATTAAAATAATTAAAAAAATTAGATTAAATATACATGTTTTGAGGGGAGACAACACTGTAAACAGTCTGTTTTTTTTGGCAGTGAAAATTGAAAACTTATTTGCAGACACTGTAGCTCTTTATGGAGCAGGCGAACGTACCCTGAAGCATGAATTTTTTGAAAGACCAGGTAAAAATCTATGAAATTCATACAACTTTGATTATGAAAAATGTGCAGGTATCATGTCTTCAGGGGTGTGCACATGACCTGATTTCAGGTTTTTGTCGAGCCTGCAACTTTTGTTGCAGAAAGCTCGACATAGGGATAGTGATCCGGCGGCGGCGGTGTTAGCTCACTTCTTAAAAGCTTTATATTTTAGAAGGTGGAAGACCTGGATGCTTCATACTTTGTATATAGATGCCTCATGTTACGAAGTTTCCGTCAGTCACATGTCCAATGTCCTTGACCTCATTTTCATGGTTCAGTGACCACTTGAAAAAAAAGTTCAGATTTTTCGTAATGTTGAATTCTCTCTTATTATAAGTAAACGGATAACTATATTTGATATGTGTGTACCTTGAAAGGTCCTCATGTCTGTCAGACAGTTTTCACTTGACCTCGACCTCATTTCATGGATCAGTGAACAAGGTTAAGTTTGGTGGTCAAGTCCATATCTCAGATACTACAAGCAATAGGGCTAGTATATTCGGTGTATGGAAGGACTGTAAGGTGTACATGTCCAACTGGCAGGTGTCATCTGACCTTGACCTCATTTTCATGGTTCAGTGGTTATAGTTAAATTTTTGTGTTTTGGTCTGTTTTTCTCATACTATATGCAATAGGTCTACTTTATTTGTTGTATGGAATGATTGTAAGGTGTACCTATCTAGCAGGCAGATGTCATGTGACCTTGACCTCATTTTCATGGTTCAGTGGTCAAAGTTAAGTTTTTGAGTTTTGGTCTTTTTATCTAATACTATATGCCATAGGTCATCTATATTTGGTGTATGGAAATATTTTATGATCTTTATGTCAGTCGCGCAGGTTTTATTTGACCGTGACCTCATTTTCACAGTTCATTGCACAGTGTTAAGTTTTTGTGTTTTGGTCTATTTTTCTAAAACTATAAGTAATAGGTCAACTATATATGTTGTATAGAAGCATTGTTAGCTGTACATGTCTGCCTGGCATGGTTCATCTGACCTTGACCTCATTTTTAAGGTTCATTGGTCTTTGTTTAGTTATGTTGGTTAATGTTAAGTTTATGTGACAGTTGTATTAAAGCTTAGCTTTATACTTAGGACTATCAACATAATATCAATGATTAGTATAGAAGGCGAGACATTTCAGCGTGTGCACTCTTGTTTAAGCTTAAATTAGGCAATGTTTTTCCCAGTTTCTCTGGATAAAACTTTTTTATACTATTAAAAGTACACTTTTTTTTATTCCATTATAAACTAGAGAACATTCTGATTCCAGTGATATCTAGTTTTATACAAGTATCTTTATTAATCAGTCCACCACTAAGGGTCACTTATACATGGTCCCTCAAAATATGACGTCATAGAAAAAAACTGTTGATTGCACCCTTAACAAGAAAAGAAAACTCTCCACCAGAAATCAAGTGACATCGAAGTTAACTGTTAACATGTACAACAATAGGTCACTTTACATCCTTCAACAATGACTATGAGCAAAGCCAATACTGCATATTCAGTTTTTAAGGACCCTATATGAGAATCACAAATTTGTAAATCAATTCAAACAAGAAAACTAAGAGACTGATTTATACAATGTAAAATATAAAAAACAGAACAAAAAAAAATATGATAAACAGCAAGATAAGACAAATTGAACCACTAAATTACACTTATTTAGTTAGAAATATGTGTCAGATGAACCCTCTTGCTAACTAACATGCCAACATGACTAAAATAGAACATAGGGGTAAAATGCAGTTTTTGGCTTATACATGTATCTCTGAAAGCAGAAACTAAAGCATTCAGAGCAAATTTGACCTGGAGTTAAAATGTTTACCAGGTTAAGAAGAGCTATCCTTTTTTTTCAGGGAAAGTTTGTTGGTCTAGTTTAAAAGATCAAAACTAAGCCAATGTTGCAAGATCAAATATTAATTGCAATTTTGGCAGATATTATAACTTCATTTCATTAAACATTATTTCTTTTAGCATTTTCAAAGAATGTACAAGTACAAGTACTTTGAGAAGTAGGAGAAGATAAGCAACAGAACAGAATTCATTTGGGTCATTGCTGTCTAGATTATATAGTGGATTCATAGATTGTCATTATATTGATTTATGTGCATATGAACACAGAGGAGCAGTAGTCAATGAATAATTTTGTGATGAGAGGTATGTTTATATTAAAATGATGCCTAGTTTATTTGATAATTTTGCTCTCTTGTCAAACTCGGTAAATCATGGACATGTAGTTTCCAAGATTTATTTTAAAATTTGAGGTCATAGAGTTCCAAGTTTTGATTCTTGTTGTGGGCAAGTTTGAAAATTATCCATGTTAACAGTTAGAAGGGACAAATTATTTTTTTTACAAAACCATAAACAATTTAACTAAGATTTAACCCTTTCCTCCATGGAATTTTTTTTTTACAAACTTGATTCGCATAGGATTTTTTCAATAAAAAAAAATCATCAGGTTTAAAGTATTAATGCATTGTAAAAACGAACATTTCATCAATGAAATTCAAGTCAGATATTCTCCTGAATATCCTTTTCATATTGGATACAATTTTTTTAAAGTCTTTTTTAATATGCAGACATTTTGTAGTCAATGCGTTTCAACTGAGGTACTACACAGGCGTCAAAAGGCGTCATTATGGAGTAAAGGGGTGGGGTCAAAAAGCGTCATTATGGAGGAAACGGTTAACCTCAAACTAATTAAAACAGAAAATGTTTTAGTTCTAATCTATAGCGTTATGCCCTTTATATACACAGAAAAAAGTCCCATAAAATCTAACTTGAGGAAAACTCAAAAGTGGCATTTTATATTTCCTTTGGAAATTAACATTGGAAGGGGAGATAACCCCGCAAAAATGAGTCCTTTTTTGGTCAGTTTTTGGTTGATTTTCTTGAAATTTATGTAAAGGCTTAAGCACGATACTTTTATGGAGTTATAAGTTTGTATTTGACTAAATTATATAATCATGATAATCTCCTGCTCATGAAATGTACAAAACCGAAGTGTTACAGGTATTATTTTTTTTTGGTGCATTTTTCATTAAAGAAATTGCAAATTTGAAGCTTTGAGACCATTTTGAAAAAATAATGTGAATATTTGGTATTGTTTATATCTGTATATTATATTCTTTCAGCATCTTACTTGTTTGTCTAAAGAAACTTTAAACCACAAAATGAAGAATACGTGCTTAATTATTTTGATCAAATTTGAGATTCTTAATTACCTTGACACCAAGCAATAGGTATGGGCTTTGCTCATTGTTGAAGGCCATACAGTGACCTATAGTTGTTAATGTCTGTGTCATTTTGGTCTTTAGTGGATAGTTGTCTCATTGGCAATCATACCACATCTTCTTTTTTATAATAACTTATGGTAAAGTGATTAATATTGTGCAATTGTAGTTATAATATAGGGATATTGCATGAATATTGTCATGAGTAAAATTTATATTGCACGAGCTTCGAGTGCAATTTTTGTTCTACAAGGGACAATATTTCCCAATATTCATGCAATAATTTTGAAGATGTATTGCACTGGTGCAATATTATAGGGCATGAATATTGGGGAATATTGTCACGAGTTGAATTTTATATTGCATAAGCTTGCGAGTGCAATATATGTTCTACGAGGGACAATATACCCCAATATTCATGCAATAACCCTTTTATTGTATAGCAATATAATATTTGAAAGTAAAAATTGGTTTAAACTAAGAGTTTGTCATTGATAACGTCATGATTTTTTTAAGATTTTTGCACTAGTGCAATATTATCAGATTATTACATGGCATTTTTCATATCGCATGTATTATCAGCCCTAGGTTCAATATCAGCCCAAGAGCCGCATGGCTCGAGGGCTGATATTGACCGAGGGCTGATAATACATGCGATATGAAAAATGACATGTTATGATCTTTTTATCATATGCTTCAACAGTAGAGAAAAATAACAGATTCATATATTGATCCTTCTACGTGGTTCCCGAATAGATCTTGAAAGAGTAAAAAGTTCACGGACGTCGGACCCAAAATTTGATACATTCAATAAGAAATCTTTCTATCATATGCCTCAACAGAGAGAAAAAAAAAACCAACATTTTAATATGGAGGAATCGACAAAAAAATAATTCAACAATATACATGATGAAAATTGTTTGGAAAAGTCAACTTTTTTTAAAGTAACTTTCTAAATTATGTTTCAGAAAAACTTAAAAAATACATTTATTTAATATTTTTTTTTAATTTAATTTAATTATTTTACACAATATACTTTCCAGTATTCATATAATTGTTTTGTACACTACTTTGTAATGTTTTTCACTGAAAACGTAGCATTAAGGTGTATTTTCCGGAATTTGCCGAGTATCACCGGAATGCCATGTGATAACGTTACGGAAAGGCATGTGATAACAATCGAAGCATGTGATAAACTTTTCATATCAGCCCGCTAAGCACCAATTCGAAAAATATAGAAAATACTTTAATTTAATGCTATTATCATACGGTAAAAATCATATGTTATTAAGTCTAAGTATATGATAATAGAATTTATTGCACGCTAACTTTTAGTTATTTTCTGTGGGAAATATTATATTGCTATGCAATAATAGAATTTATTGCACACTAACTTTTGGTTACTTTCTGTAGGAAATATTATATTGCTACATGTATGCAAAAATTCTTATAATTAGTGCTTCACTTAAATGTTGACAAGTTTCTTACTCCTTGATACAGGTCCTAATTTGGATTGTAAATAAATATTTGACATATTATATGTTTCTGAATAAATTGGTTACACAGCTACTTTTGCATCTATGTACTATTTCTGAACCAAAAAATATGTAGTACTGTAGCTTCGGAGGCGACGGCATCAACAATGTATTAGTTTGTGATTAGGTCTAGTTTATGGTGAACCACATGTGATAGGATAATCATATTTGGTATGCAGTTGTATAAGCATTGGCACATCTCATTTCCATGGAGATTATTTGGCCCTGCCTTCTCAGTCATGGTCTATTGACTTCGAAACTTTTGCTCATACATGTATTAGTTTGTGATTAGGTCAGTTTATGGGGAACCACAAGTGGTAAGTCAATGATATTTGGTATGCAGTTGTATAAGCATTGGTATATCTCATTTCCATGGAGATAATTTGGCTCCGCCCCCTTAGTCATGGTCTATTGACTTTGAAATTTTTTCTAAGTTATCATGTATTAGTTTGTGATTAGGTCAGTTCAAGGGGAACCATTAGTGGTTGGGCAATGTTAATTGGTATTCAGTTGTATAAGCATTGGCACATCTCATTTCCATGGAGAATATTTGGCCTCGCCCCCTCAGTCACAGTCTAATGACTTTGAAACTTATCTTAGTTTACATGTATTAATTTGTGATTAGATCAGTTTAAGATAAACTGCTTATGTTTAGTCAATAATATTTGGTATGCAAATTTATTGGCATTTGCAAGTATTGTTTCCATGGAGATTATATAGCCCCACCCCCTCATCATGGTTCATTGACTGAAACTTTTACATAGTTAACACATTAATGTTTGTAATTAGGTTTGGGAACGACTTATACATGTACCGTACCTAAATGTTACAATAATTTTTAAGTAAAGAAAGTTATGATACTAAATATCAAAAGTAAATGTCCAGTACTACAGATTTTAAATACAGAAACATTACCTACAAAATGTATGCAAAAGTAGCAGTTTATATGAATTCAAGAATTGAATCTACATGTATATTCAATTAAAGATTTCTTGCTGTTGTGCAATACACTGGGCTGTTGCGCAATAATTGGTTAATCTGTTGTCAGACTGCAAACAAACAATAATTTCTCAATGTCGCATGTATATCAGAAATTTATAAAAAGAAAACTAAAAGGAGGTTTTCTTAATAGCTATAAATCGGTCATCAAAGTTTAACGAAATTTTAAGGATACATGTATTTCCAAAAACTTGAAAGTCACCCCTTTTCTTATGACATGTATGAAGAAAATCTTATAACTCAGAAACTGACAAACTTAAATTTATAAAAATCAAATGGGAGCTTACAACAAAAAATATGAACAATTTAACTAAGTTTCATGATATTCAGCATTTTTATGTCCCACTCAACGAAGTTTTGGGGGTATAATGTTTTTGACCTGTCTGTCTGACGTCAAGTCCTGTTTCTTGTCATCACAACTGTTCTCAAACCACACAACAGAATTTCATGAAATCTTTTTAGATAATAAGGACATACAATGTAGATGTACATATGGACAGGAAATTAAGATTCAATTTCTTTTTTTTAGGAGTTAAGCCCCTTTGAACTTATTTGCTTTAATGTACTACTTCAACAGTTTGTTATTGCAACTCTCCTGAATCCACACAACAGAATTTCATGAAACTTTGTAGATAATAAGGACATACTATGTAGATGTGCCTATCAACAGGAAATTACAATTCATTTTTTTTTCTAGGAGTTATGCCCCTTTGAACTTATTTGCTTTATTACTACTTCAACAGTTTGTCATTGCAACTCCTCTGAATCCACACAACAGAATTTCATGAAACTTAGTAGATAATAAGGACATACTATGTAGATGTGCATATTGACAGGAAATTATGATTCAATTGAAGTTTATCAATTACCAAGGTACATTGAAAGGTTGTTCTTTTATTAAAATCTGCACATACATGTATATAGGATTTTTTTATAAGCTTAAACTTGATCTTCTTTCTGTTGTTAGCTTACATTTTGTTTCAATTTACTTAAAAGTAAAAGTATATAGGAAAGGTATAAATTAGTGAGCATCGGTTCATACTACATATAGTTTTTGTCTGGACTTCTTGATTAATTTATATATATATATACAATTTTAGCTTGTTACCAAATGAAAGGAAAGGACATTATTGGCAAGGATTGATATTATTGGTGAACATGTATGTCATGTAGGTGTGAATGCCCTGCAAAACAGACCTGATATCAAAGTAAGTTCATCTGTAGAATTGCAGTTAATTTAAATAATTTTATGTTATCTACCTAAAACTGTTTCAAGTTTAATTGTACATGTACAGTGTTGCTTATTTTTCTCACTTTCTGATTCAATGCATGCATTAAGCCTTACTCTGCTCGCCTCCTTCTGCTCCATACACACACACTTGAGATGTCAGAAATTCAGACTATCATAGCATTTACATTACAAACTTACCTAGTCAGACTGGCCAATATTATGTTTTGATAAGTTAACGTTGTTATTTAGAAAACATAAAATATTTGCCACTGGACATTCAAATAAGCAAAAAAAAAAAACGACCAGTTAATGATTTTGCATTAACAGAATGAATTTGCAAACATATAACAATTAGCTTATGTAATTCATGGAAGTTAGATTTATATTCTTTATGAATATTTTATTTCAGTTACCATCACAGTGAACATGGTGAAGAATAACCAATACCATGAATACAGGACACAGAAGACTACCTCACAAACTTGGGAATTTTACAAAAAATAGAACGTTTAAATTTACAAAGAAGACATTTATTTTGACATTCATAGACTTGGAAAGTAGAGAAATTATAATGTGAATATAAATCCTTGGAAATAAAATTTTGAACTTTGAAGAAGATTGAAGATTATGTTTGTTCTAAGAAAGTTTGAAGAAAAAGGATACATTCAAAACTGTAAAAAGGAAACATTACAGTATTCTCAATTTATACTCTTGAGATCAATTACTCTTGATATATAATTAAAAGGACTTATAAAAGTAAGGACATTTGGTTGAATTGCCAATGAGAAAAATATCCACCAGAGTCCACATGATGTGATAGTGAGCTATTATAGGTCACCATATGTCCTCCAACAATGAAAAAAATGAACTATATAGTGTGTTGTGAAAGGGTTTGGACATGACAAATAGAGAAAACTAAGAGCCTTATTTTATCAAGTTAATACATGAAAGCAAAATATGAACCAAAGACCACCACTGAAATACTTCTGATTATTGTTGATTTACTCTTGAAATATCATGTAAAATGTTTAAAAAGATATCAATATTCAACTTGTTAAACAACAAGTCACTGTATGACAGAAAGTTCTTTGACAAAATCCTTGTATGTGTATTGCATCAGAATTTTTTTTTTAGATAGAACACTAGGAGACTATATACATGATATAAGGAAATGCAAATAAAAAGTATCATCACCTTAAAAAAAGTATAGCATTTTATCATTGACAGTTCCATCAAAAGTTTCAGCAATACAATGCAACTGTTACATAAAAATCAAACTATACTATACACTATAATAAGTGTGTTATATATACTACAATAAGTGTGTTATATACTATAATATATATATATTATAATGCATAATTATAATAGACGTTATACGTCCGTGGTACAAAACATCCGTATTACGTCCGTGGTACTAAACGTCCGTAATACGGACGTGGTACTAAATATCCGTATTACGGACGTTTTACGGACGTTTTACGGATGGGAAGCAACGGACGTTTTACGTCCGTGGTACTATTCGTCCGTAGACGTGCCGTATAATACGGACGTTTTACGGATTTTTTACGGACGTAAAACATCCGTAGCAATTTTACCTGTGTATACCTCTTGTCTTTTGGTTAATGTCACAATGATACAAACGTATTCGCGATCAAAATATTTGATTTTTCTTTTTTGTATACCCTTTGACCGTATTGCGCTTCAAGTGTGTCTTGAATATCCCCTTTCGTTGTGCTTCTTACTGGTTTTGTTTTGTTTTTTTTGTTGACCTAAATATCAATCTCTTTTCTTATTTTCTTTGCATTACATGTTTAACTTTTCGCTAGATTAATATAACTGCATAGTTGTGTTGTCGGGTTGGATTTAGACACCTCTTCTATTTCTACCTCCAAACTATAATCGAGGTAAAATCTATTGGAAAAACTTATTTCTTTTATAATTAGCTTAAGACTAAAAATTAAAAATAAATTAAATGAAAATGTTATGGTTGCACACCAACTAACCTCACATACTCAATCAATGCCGTCTTTTCAAAACACATACTATTTAGTGTAAAACAAACAGATGATTTTTCATTTAAATTCAGGTCAATTTTCTCGTGAATCTTTTTTAAAGATAGTTCATCTTTGTTGTTTTTCTTCAGGATTTACGTTGAGAAAATTCTTGCAATAATATTTTTCTTAGGTTTGAAAAATCGCCAGTTCATTGCTAATTTATTTATTATATATCTTCCTTACGTGTAAATTGTGTCAGTAAGAGTCTACCTCGCATATCAGATATCAATTTGGTTAGTAACTTTATACTGTACATATAAATTGTGTAAGTTAGTATCTACCTCGCGCGTAAATTGTGTCAGTAAGAGTTTACCTCGCATATACATTATAACTTTTGTGAGTAACCATATACCGTACATGTAAATTGTGTCAGTTAGTATCTCCCTCACGAGTAACTTGTGTCAAGAAGAATCTACCTCGCATATAGATTATAAGTTATTTGTATCAGTAAGTATATGTCGCACTGGTAAATTGTGTCAGAAGATTTTTACCACAAATGTATTTGTGTCAGTTAGTATCTATTTCACGTGTAAAATGTGTCAGTAGGTTTCTACTACACGTGATAATTAGTTAAATAAGTATCTACTTCACGATTAAATTGTGTCAGGGAGTATCTTCCTCACGTGTAAATTGTATCAGTAACTACCTACAGCACGTGTTAACTATGTCAGTAAGTAATTACCGCACTTGTAAATTGTGTCAGTGAGTATATCTTCCTCCCTCACGTGTAAAGGTTGTTGATTAGTATCTCCCTAACGTGCAAATTGTGTCAGTGAGTATCGTCCTCAATTGTGTCAGTAAGTATGTCTTAACGTAGAAGGTGTGAACATTGAATTCCTATCTTTTAATTGTTTTTAGTTTTTATTTCAAAACCATTAAGTTTATATTTTATTTATAACTCGTAATTCTACAATATTCCAATATTAAAAAAAGATACCGATATGTATGTATGTTTTTGCATTTCCAATTAATCAAATGGTACAATTTTACAACACTTTGCCACAAAAACCTTCCCTTGGCACTGATTAAACAGACATAACATAATGTTTATGTTAACAGATAGGTAAGTTATTGGTGTAACAATTAAGTTAAAACTACAAAAAACGTAGGGAATTTGCTGTAGCAAATTGTTGTGTAAACAATATTGCGCAAAAAGAAGAAGTATATTACATTAATGAAATTGTTATCTCATGATTTGGGTTACACATCTTCTAGAAATTATTAGTTTTTCTTGCAATCCGATTATATAGATAATTTTTGACATGAATATAAAATTGTAAATAGCAGTTATTTGACCTTATTGAGGTTGGCCGATGTTTTCTATGAATTTCTTTTCAAACTACTTCTAAAGCAGAATAAAAAAATTCGGACTGGTTGGTACCGATGTATTACATGTACAGCCGAAGGAAAGTTTCAGTTTTATCCGCTTTATTATGCCACTGAATGCTAAGTAGCCATGTATCAATCAATCCGCGCTTTATCATACAAATATACTGAACTCAACAAATTAGAGATATGATTTTAAACAAACGATTTTAGTGTGTACATTGTAAAAATATTGAGGTTTTTTCTACTATGACATAGTTTACTACTATGAAATACCCTTCCGGAGCACCTGATATCACCCCTAGTTTTTGGTGGGGTTCGTGTTGTTTATTTTTTAGTTTTCTATGTTGTGTTATTGTTTTTCTGTTTGTCTTTTTCATTTGTAGCCATGGTGTTGTCAGTTTGTTTTAGATTTTTGAGTTTGACTGTCCCTTTGGTATCTTTCGTCCCTCTTTTAAATGTAATTCTTATCGTCACAAATGTATGTTAACTTATAGAATATCTTTTAAAGAATTGTAATGAATGTGAAACGTATAGAAATGCATAGCTTTTATAGCTGACTATGTGGTATTGTTTTTGCTCATTGTTAAAGGTCGTACAGTGACCTATATTTGTTAATTTCTGTGTTATTTGGTCTCAAATAAAGAGTTGTCTCAAAGAAACAGTTGTCTCATTGGTAATCACACCATGTCTTCTTTTTATATGTACTTGATTTGGCTTGCAATAACCACTTCCTATATTTTGTCTTGTTGATATATTGATTTTATATAATATCTACCTGTTATTTTTTTAATAAGCTATTTATTTAAATACATGTAATTTACGTATTTTGATTGAGTTAAGCCTTCTCATTAATATTTTATCGTGTGTTTTTCTATGTTGTGATGTTATACTATTGTTTCAGAAAAAGGGAGAAGATTTGGTACCATTAAAACGTTTAATCCCACTGCAAATGTTTGCCCCTGTCCTAAGTCAGGAATCTGATGTACTGTAGTTGTCGTTTGTTTATTTAGTTTAAGTGTTTCTTGTTTTTCGTTTTTTTTTTATATAGATTAGACCGTTGGTTTCCCCGTTTAAATGGTTTACACTAGTAATTTTGGGGCCCTTTATAGCTTATTGTTTGGTGTAAGCCAAGTATCCGTGGTGAAGGCAGTACATTGACCTTTAATGGTTTACTATTAATTGTTATTTAGATGGAGAGTTGTCTCATTTGCACACACCACATCTTCTTATATCTAAGATATGTCTTTGTAATAAAGAATATCTGATTTCAGTTTTCAGGTTACTTCCACTGTCTCGTAATATAAACTGACAACACAACAGCTACAAACTAGTCACATCCTGCAATTAACTGTGTATGTTCTGAAGACCTACCTGTTACCGTTCTGGTTATAAAAAAGGCAACGGATGACAAACGGACATTCACTCATAAGTCGAAAATAAACTGAAAACGCCATGTATAAAAACCAAAAAGACAAATAAAAAAACAAAAAGTACTTAAAACACATTGAGTACTAAAGACTGAGCAACACGAACCCTACCAAAAACTGGGGGTGATCTGAGGTACACCGGAAGGGTAAGCAGACCCTGCTTCACATGTGACAACCTTCTAGTCATGAATATAAACTTATCGGACAATTTACCTGCTACAAACTGTACATATCCCGCCATAATTGTTACAGTCATAACAACATCACATGGTATACACGATGTACACACAGCTAAGAATGCTCCGCAGGAAAGTAGGACACATCCTGCTTCATATAAAACACGGCAAGTTTCCCAAATTGAAATATCCACAATAAAACTCACATTCCTGTTTTATGTTTCCTCCTGGAAATACTGTTCTCGATAAACACAAACTTATCATTCCAAACGTATCCAACAGATTGGAACCAGCAAGCCACACAGGCTGAACGAATGCATACGTAGTTAAATCGGAAATCAGAACTGACAGGAATGCCCAGATTATTAGAACGGGTGATATCATGTCCTTAGTAAGATCATCGTTGGCTTGTTACATCAACTTACAATTATTGCATAGTCTAGAAAGTAAATTGACCAATTATTATACACTTATAAAGTATAATGAGACTAAATGAGAAATTATAAAATAGCATATAAAGTCTATTTAAAATGCAGTTTTCTTAATACACTTATCAAATGTATGTACAATCTTATAATGTTAAAATGCCATATTTGTACAATAAAAACGCACTTGTCCAATTACTTTACATTATAACAGTTATTTTCAAATATTTCATACTTTTTAACAGAAAGTAATTGTAGTTTTACTTCTCGTGAATTCTAAAGTTTAGAGTTGTTTTTATTGGCGTGTGTCTTTGCTGAATTAATCAAACAAAGTATAAAAACAAAGGGAAGTGTCGATTCCCTAATCCTCCAACGTGGTGATTCCACAATCATCATACAGATCGATATAATTGTTGCATTGCTCTCAGTAGTCCCGAGCCTAGCTGTTGCTTCACATTATATGTAGTCTGTGTTCGATTATCAACGAGGAATAGATGATAGCATTAATGGAATCTAAAGTGAAGATCGCTATTTCAGGCTCATGTTTTTTACTTTAAATACAGAGACATCGTATAAAGTACGGATAATTAAAGAATGATAAATGTTTCTCTTTTACATAAGAATGTAATTATCTTGTTTGGAAATTCAGCAATCTGATTGACAGATTGAGTTTTAATGGAGATAGACGGTCTGATATGCTTCAAAACACGATTATTCTGGTAAAAAAGAAGTCTGTGTAATCAGGAAATCTTAAATTAAAAGTTCGATAAAGTCTCCCAGCGATTGTATAGACGGCATGATTCTGTAAATAGAGATCGGGAGCAAGCGACTAATGTCAAGCAACAAAACTTTTGATACGACATTTATCTAGTATTTGTCTGTAATTTTATTGTAACTTAAATCGAACTCCTTGTCAACCCCAGTTTTTCACCCTATTTATTGTGTATTGCAATATTTATATTCTGGTATTCTTTGGGTAGATCTTATATAAATAGTAGTCTAACTTGCAATACCACCATGTTTTTGTATAGTTTATCAATAAATACATTTGTACTTCCCTTATTTCATCGAAGAAATATTATGAATGATCAACACAAAACAATTTACATAAATTACAACTCATTTTTTAAAGGAAAGGGCGTTTCCGTATAGTGTTTATAGGTATGTGGGCTTGTTAAAATCTGTTTAATATCCTATAATGAATGCGAATTTGAATTTCACTGCACATTGCACTGCGAATATAGTAGTCATCAAAGGTACCAGTCTTATCATTGGATACGCCAGACGCGCGATTCGTCTACATCAGACGCTTCAGTGACGAATCTGTAAAAAACCAAACCAAGCAGAAGGTTGAAGAGCATTGGAGACCACAAATTCCAAAACGACTTGAAAATATAAAAATTTAAGGAATTTTACAAAGAATCATTATATTAGAATTGAGTTGCTGCCCTGTGCTGCTTAGTGAATTTCAGTAAATGATAAAAAAAACAAACTGATAGTAATTAAATGCATTTATAATTAACCCTACCACTTTCCAAAACTTATTCTTACATTAATTTCATATATGAATGTATTTCATTTTTGATTCTAGTATTCTTTGAATTAAATCAGTTGCAATCTTCATCTTTTGTGAAAATACTTCTGGTAAGTTCTGTATCAAGTGGAAACACACTGCCTAGCCTCTAGTGGACTCTCATTTAATACATTTTACTCAGTTATAGAATAACGTAATTTGTGCTCGAATGTTTAATGAATACAAGACCTTGGTGATCTTGTTGAAGTTTGATCTCATCGAGTATGCTATTGTTTCAAACTAAGGCCGGGTCAATCCACAAACTTTAAAACTGGTATTGGCTGGTTCTCCACCAAGTATTCGGCATCAAGAAATAAGTGTTTAGACTAGTTGGCTCAGAGTCAGAATTGTGTTTCCTGGTAGGGTGGAATGTCTACCTGCAAACTGTTACATTGTGAGCTAAAGCAAGCTACAAAGTCAACTTGAAGGCCGTACAGTGACCTATAGTTGTTAATGTCTGTGTCATTTTGGTCTTTTGTGGATAGTTGTCTCATTGGCAATCATACCACATCTTCTTTTTTTTATGTTAGAGTGTCGGTCTATTAATGAGCAAAACAGCTTTAGTTAGATATAAGAAGATATGGAATGAGTGGCTTAAAGACAATTTCCCATCTAAGTCACAATTTGTAAAAGTAATGTTTATAATGCATTAACACGTTTCTCGTCTTGAATATGCATTTCATTTGCTGCTGGACACATACTTTACAGCAATCCATCATTATCATTTAGTGCGCGCCTTTAATTTGCAATAACAAACTAATTGTCGTTGGCGTTTTCTACAATTTCATTTGATATTATGGGCTTTTTTACTACAATTTGATTTGACTCTAGGACTTTTTACATTAAAGCCTTTTCTTTATGTGTAATTTGATTTAAATTTCTAGTCTTTCACATACGGTATAGCAAATTAGAGTTGGTTTGCACATAACAGTGCTAAGTAAATTGACTTTGATAATTTCCAGCTATATTAGGCAGGATAATTATACGTCCCTCGGAGGATACAATAACTACATATAGACAGTAATTGCATTGACATGAATAAAGTAAAATAGTCAACAAGTTTCCCAGAGGTCGTCTATCTACAAAGATTCTTTATCAGTATTGATTGGCGCATTGATAAACTTTCTTGTTGGCATCCTTAGAGGTAATTTGATTTGTCTAGATATCTGTAAATCTTCAATCATAGTAAGTCAACTATATACATATAAACTCGTCCGTAAGAAACGTAGTTATTATTCTGTGTTTTCATTAAATTTCTTATCCATATAAAATTCCTAATTATTTGGTCTATTCATTGGACTTTTTATCCGTGGAAACTTCATAGTTATTTGGCTTTTATACTCTACCTTCCACTTATGTTGATGATTATGATTAATAAACTAACAAAGTTACTAAATGTAGCATCTAATAAATTGTTTAAAGTGAAAGGAAATACAACTATTTTGAACAATGCATATCTATATCTTAGTAGAAGTATAAAGGCAACAGTAGTATACCGCTGTTCAAACTCATAAATCCATGGACAAAAAACAAAATCGGGGTAACAAACTAAAACTGTGGGAAACGCATTAAATATAAGAGGAGAACAACGACACAACACTACAATGTAACACACACAGAAACGGACCAAGCATCAGACAAAATCCCACGAGAAAAACAAATATAACATCAAAACCAAATACATGAATTTGGGATAGACAAGTACCGTGACACGTCTTATCGCAATGTGAATTTACACTCAAAATTAAGAGAATACATACGACGCAACGTTAAAATGTAACACACACAGAAACGAACTATAATATAACAATGGCCATGTTCCTGACTTGGTACAGGACATTTTTAAAGAAAAAAATGGCGGGTTGAACCTGGTTTTGTGGCATGCCAAACCTCTCCCCTTTCATAGCCATGTGAAATATAACATTAAAATGACAACTCAACACCACAGGACTACAATATAAATAAATTGGAGAATACTATTGACAAAGAAACACACGAACAACAGCCAACAAAAGGCAACAAGTTGAAAATTTTAATACGTCAGAAGTGCATTTTATCCACACAAGATCCACCAGTGACGCCCAGATACAAAAGTTTGAAAGCCGAAACAAGCACAAAGTCGAACAGCATCGAGGACCAAAAGATCAAAAAAGTTGTGCCAAAAACGGCCAGTGTTTTCTGTTAGTTACCAGAACATCCTTATTATTTAGAATAATTTATACTTTTGCAAACAGTAAATTTATAAAATTATTAAACAGAAGCTGTACATGATAGAACTGAAAAATTAACTATTTACAGGAAACAACTGAAATAACTTACATAACCAGACATTTGCAACACAAAATGTAGACACATCCGAACAAGCCCAACCCCCAACGCCAAGTGACGTCATATTTGAAATTGTAAAAAATGACAAAAAAATGATGACGTCATTTGAATTTGTAAAACAGATCATCAAAAAATGAAAAATGACGTCATTTGAATGAATAAGATAGAATTAGGATCGATTTAAGATAATATTTGAACTAAATACTGATATTGCATTTAATAACAATGCACATTTTAATATTTATTATTAGCAAACTAAGGTAGCAATTAACTATATTATAAAGCTATGTCCGGTTTGTTTTGAATCTGACTTCAAACGTAAAATATCGTACTGATTACGTTGAACAAAAAGAAATCTAATAAATGAATGCGGTGATTAATATTATTTACCATAACACATAAATATAATAGAAAAGACATCAACACATTTGACAAAATCCGATGAGAATTACAAATATAACATTAAACATTTAAACTAAATACATGAATATGGGATAGACAAGTACCGTAACACGTCTTATAGTAATGCGAATTCACACTCAGCAAAACAGTCACAATCGGGAATAAGTCACGTTTAGTAATTAAAAGATTAGACGACATAATGACAAACAACAATCTACCATGTGGTAAATATGTCCTTAGCTAGTTTGGTCAAAGATACATCGTATGGATCCACCAATTCGTGATGGTGTCCATAAAATAGATTGGTTTCTCTGTATAAGACGTTTTAGTGTAGACAATATATTAGATACAGATGTAAACTTTCAGTTCAATAGGTGCCATTCTCTAGTCGCTAATTCGTCGTTGTTTGAACGATTCATTATTTTTTATTAAAAAAAATAATATTCAAATTGTGTATTAAAACAAAATCACATTTCTTCTCAGTAAAGTGTAACAAAATAGTTATCAAAGGTAGCAGGATTATAATTTAATACGCCAGACGCGTGTTTCGTTTAGATAAGATTCATCAGTGACGGTTTGATCAAAATAGTTATAAAAACAAAACAAGTACAAAGTTTACGAGCATCGAGGACCCAAATTTCCAAAAAGTTGTGCCAAATACGACTAAGGTAATCTATTCCATGGATAAGATAATCCTTAGTATTTCGAAAAATTAAAAGTTTTGTAACAGAAAATTTATACAAATGTCAATATTATTGATATTCGTGTCAACACCAAAAGAGTTTTGACTTTCTACTTTAGTTATATTTCATTTTTATGCTGTTAAGCACTGGTAAGAAAAATGTTTTATGAATCTTCTTTTTAACTGTTGACCACTTGTGAGTTAACTTTATATGTTTTATGACTCAGCCTTCTAGCTATCGACCACTGGACTGATGTTTTAGATTTGGATTTTGTAATGTTTGTATCTATTAAGAGAAATGTTTTATGATTTGACCGCTGATGACTTACATGTTACTTTTGTTGGCCTTTTTACAGTTGGCCACTGTTTTTGGTATATATTCAGTATATTTAACCTTTGTGTTTACAAATGCATTTTTTCATAGATATTGATAAGGGGTGCCTTAAAAACTTATTTAACAACCCCATATGATACTGTGTCAATAGTCCATGAGTGCTGTCTACGGCAACCTGTATCCTGGTAAGCTCTTTTAAATGAACTAAGGAAACCGAAAATAAAGGTCAATCCTGAAAATGATTTGAATATTAGATAACATATGAGAAAAAGGTTTTGAAAAAATGAAACATGTTTATAACTTTGTTTGGCAGAATCATACCTCTCACTGACTGCAGGTGATTTGCATTGTGGAATTGTAAATCTAAACGACGACGGTCAATGTATTATGTTTCCTGTTAATGTAAGCATTTAATGACAGAAGTGATGATTACAATATTCCTCTATTTAATAAAACGTCAATTATATGACCACAAATTGCATGGGTAAGAAATAAAAATAAACTGACCGGAAATAGGAGCACTTATCGTTATTGTTTTCCGATTATTTTATTGTCCAGAAAAGACCAGTGCTGAATACGTAAACGTTATATTATGCAGTAACCGCTGTATGGTATTAGAATATCTAATATCATTGATACTGTATTTACTACAGTTTAGAGGGTTCACAATAGTCTTTTTTAATTCTAAATTTTATTGTTAATAAAGTAGTTTATACACCATGACTCTTTATCTGAAAA
This sequence comes from Mytilus galloprovincialis, assembly GCF_965363235.1. NCBI lineage: Eukaryota > Metazoa > Mollusca > Bivalvia > Mytilida > Mytilidae > Mytilus > Mytilus galloprovincialis. Next base: position 2,595,579 of record NC_134842.1, read on the forward strand.
ACATATTTTTTATTCTAAGAGGTGATTTTTTTGGGGGAATAAAATTCAACCAAAAAAATCACGGACGAAAATCATGCAGTATATTTCAAACTCTTGCAAAATGAATATTTTTGTGTAAAAATCTAAGAAAGTTTTTTTAACCTGTTTTTTAATTCTTCACACTTTTGATTTTTTCCTTGCGGAATAAGGCGACACAATTGTGCAAACCACTCAACTATAGAACACTATTATTTGCTTTCTTTAATTAGCAGACTCTAACTTTTATGGTATTCGTGTAAATATTTCGAACTTGTTCAAAAACCCTACCTTACTCTCATCACTAAAGAAAAAGAAAAGTCCATTAAAATCGCTTTGAGTGAGAAAGTTTATTGATGGAAAGCCAATAAGTTTATTGATGGAAAGCCAATATATAATATGTTAACACTGACATCTGTATGTGGTATTAAGAGATGACGTAATATAATTAGTATGTGTTCCTATTGACTATATGTATTTATATAACGTTAGTTTTCTGTTTAGAGTCTGGACGTTTTTCAAGAAGATTGGTCCAGGAGTTATCTTCCACTCTGACAGAAAAAAACCTACATCCTTAATATGTGATTCGCTACTTTTATCCTACATGTACCAACTTATCACCGATACCAGGCTAATAATGTACTTTAGAAACGTTTTTACTCCACACAAGAATCATCAGAGGCTCTCGGATCAAAACAAATAAAAGAAAAAATTCGAATACGATAAAGAGCACTGACATTGATGATTAAAGGTTAACTTTAATCAAACGATAGCAAAATATGACAGCTTCGAATAATTTACATTATAGACTTAAAATATTCTAAAAATGATAGTAATAATTATATTCCATGTCATTAAATAAGAGTTACCTATGGAGCTGGGAATACCCTATATGGTTTCCCTTCCTTGCATTGAGAAGAAGTGACGAAATCTTCTTCTTTTTATAAACTATTTCTTTCATGTAAAACACAACCAACAGACACATTTGCTTTTATTTTCTTCTTCTAAAGAAAAAATCCTCACCACAAAAAATAATGGAAAGGAAATGATAAATGTATAACAAAATCGAATCTAATATAGTATTAATTTTATTATTTTTTTAATGATATATGAAACATGATTTACAACAATTATTAATAATTAACTGATTTATTTGAAATAACCATAAGAAGACACACGTGTTTATCAATTATAAATAACTTACCTTGTATAGACGCTATAATTGTATCCATTGATGCTTTGAACAAAACCGCCAATATGTTTTACCAAATATTCATTATATCCTGAGAGCGACAGAAGCGACTTTGAATGTAACTATCATGTTTTTATAGCCTTTTATATCCAGTAATAAGTTTTACATGATAATTTAGTTGAAGCGGAACACGAATATATAAATCCGCGGGAAAACCATTTGCAGTAACATTTGGAAGAAAGGGGTTCAATTATAGCCTTTTAACTGCTAAAAGTGTTTTAATTAAATTTGATAAATTGATAATAGTCGTGTAAAATTTACATTTGATACTTCTCGATAGACTTATTTATTGAGATGCAGGAAATTATTGAATCCAAAGGCGGAGAAATACAACGTTGACATTATAATCAATCAAACAAAATGTAAAAACATTCAAATCGTTCAATAGTTACCCTTTACTTACACGATGTAAAAACAGTTAACATTCAAATCGTTCAATAGTTACCCTTTACTTGCAAGTTATAAAAATAGATAACATTCAAATCGTTCAATAGTTACCCCTTACTTACAAGATGTAAAAACACTTAACATTCAAATCTTTCAATAGTTACCCCCTACTTACAAGATGTGAAAATAGATAACATTCAAAGCATTCATTAGAAATAGTTACCCTTTACTTACAACATGTAAAAATAGAAAACATTCAAATCGTTCAATAGTTACCCTTTACTTACAAGATATGAAAATAGATAACATTCAAAATGCTTAATAGACATAGTTACCCTTTACTTACAACATGTAAAAATAGATAACATTCAAATCGTTCAATAGTTACCCTTTACTTACAACATGTAAAAATAGATAACATTCAAATCGTTCTATAGTTACCCTTTACTTACAAGATGAAAAAACAGTTAACATTATTTGTTGGTTACTTAACGCTTAGATGCAATAACTCGGGACGATAAAACTTAACAATTAACACAATAGGCATGTCCTGTAATAGAGAGATCATCTGGGATGAAGATCTGGTAAATTTGGACTACCACTTGAAAATGAGGGTATTTTGAATAAGGACGGAAATTGTGCATGACTCCAGGCCACCCAAAGAGTTGTTGCAAAGGTTTGTAACGTTCAAAAAGCGTGATACACTCTTTACACGCGGCATCGTTTAAATTAATTGACTTATCAATTCATCTCAGACGCGGCTGAGTACATATACATCCATCGCAACCAAACGGACGCCACACTTTGTTGAGGGATTTTCTACTGGTCGAAAGAAGACCAAAATGACCATTTCTCTCCGATGTATATATGAAGGCGCTACTAGAGAGCAGCTACAGAGAAATTAGAAGTTCGACATGAGGATATTGAAATCATCTATTTTGTGGTAATGTAAAATTCTCAATTGATCCTGATTGTCAATACTTTTGATTTTTATTTAATTCAGGATGTGAATTAAGTGTTTATTAAGTCAGTGAATCCGTAGTATCCTTCATTCCAAGTTTAAAGGTATACCTACTGGAAAATAAAATCCAAAGTACGAATAACAGCTGCAAATGAAGTAGCTTTTTATTTTGTATGCTCGACGCGCGTTTCGTATACATACAAAGCATCAGTGGCGCTTCAAATAAAAGTTAGACGGCTAAAAATAAGTTATAAGTTATCTAAACCTTTCCTTAAAAACTGGCCGATATTGTATTTTTTTACTTAAAGCCTCTCAATTAAAAATTTAAAAGAACGAGTGATTTTGTATTTATTTTCTTAACTTTTGTAAGAGCCTCTGTAAGATAAATAATCATTAACATACATTTGTGTTAGTTAGAACTAAATATTTTATTCCATAAAGGATATTGAGACTTGCCAGTTCTATTAAAAGGCCTCCATTTTTTCAGAATTATAATCAATTTCATCAAAGACTACCTCATCCATAATATAAACTGAACAAAAACTAGTTTTCTGTATTACTTCATTATATAATTGGTAAATAATATCATTGGCTTCTATTAAAATGATAAATCTCTGCTCATCGCCTCTTAACAAGGTTAGATCTCAGTAGAAACACATTAACACTCGATTATTAAACAAAATTTTCATACGATTTTGTATTGACATATATAAAAATGATTAGTAAAACAACCCTTATTGCAAACGAATAAAATTTCAGTGTTTGGAGATATACTAAGAAAATAGTTCATCTACAAAAAGGTTAAATACCATATGAAACAATTTCTAGTGTGTCTCATTGATCCATTTTCTTTAATCAATATTCTACATTACATGCACGATGCAAATATTTCGACATCTTATGTATGTGAATCACTTACAAATACTAGATTGTGCTTTAAATATATCTTAATTGTTGACTGCTGTCCTATTTTTGACATTTTTACCTATTATGTCTGTTTGTTTTGTTCACGCATCGGTGACTATATAATGGAATTTGATGCGACTGTCATACAAGTGAGAGGTTTAGCTAGCTATAAAACCAGGTTCAATCCACCATTTTCTACATTTGAAAATGCCTGTACCAAGTCAGGAATATGACAGTTCTTGTCCATTCGTTTTTGATGCGTTTTGTTATTTGATTTTGCCATGTGATTATGGACTTTCCGAATTGATTTTCCTCTGAGTTCAGTATTTTTGTGATTTTACCTTTTAATTGTATATTTACTTTCCAAGGTTATTTAGCTGACATTTTTCTACAAGAACGTTTCTATGAAGGAAGTGAAAAGAACAAAGGTTTATTAGATGGAAACTTGGTATGATTGACAAATAGATAATTTTCCTAAAACCTGATGACAGTTTTTAAACAACTACATTGTACAGGTCACAGCTAGACAACAATGAACCAAACCAATACCATGATATAATCTATAAAAAGCCCTGGGATACAAATGTGAAACTATTCATAAGAGCATGTAACGACCTGATATAAGGCACACGTGTACTAGTAATAGCAATAAAACGCTAACAACTATAGGAAAGATAATAACCAATAACACCCACTAAATATCACGGACTTTGTTTGGAATAGATAGATACATAAGAATGCAACAGGGTGTAACATGATTATAAAGTTAACGCTCAATCCTTTTGTTATGTGTTGAGATATTTTGGTCGAGCGTTTACTTTACCCAACATTCCACAAGTAAGTCTTTTCGCTGTAAGTTTGTCCGAACATTTTAATATAGATTAGATTATATCCAATGATTGTGCCTGACCAAGGTCAATGCACCAACTAAAACAAATCATTCGTAAAAACGTCCGTGTAGTATTTACGGCATATTACAACCACATTGCTAGTTGCTTTGTCGGCATGTACAAAAACAAACCGATTTGAAAGTTATTGAAGTTTATTTCTTATTCTTGAAATAGGCATTTTGTGTACTTTTTAAATTTATTTCTGAATTATTAAATCTGGTGGTTCTAAATTTTATACTAAACAGTTGTTTTAATACATGGAATATTGACAGCTAATAGTTGGTTGATTGATGAGGAATACAATGAATATCGTCTTTGGATTTGATAAGGAAACTTTAATTGACTGATATCAATACAACTGCTGAAATTCAACCAATTGATTTTACAATTAAAAATAGTTAGACCGGATGTAATTTATTGAATTGAAATCTTACACGCAGTAACGACGGCGTCATGATTCCTTTCATTGTCGGAACAAATCAGATAAAAAACAAAGTAGTTAGGGAATATTGTATGAATTTTAAACTATGATTTTGTTTGGGTTTTTCACATAGTATGCACTTTTTTCAATGGTTCCCTGTTCTAACAGAACAATTACAAATGATGTAGACTAAATAAACTTTATGATAGAAAAGACAGAATTGTATAAATAATCAGGCGATTTGGTGTCACGATATCACAGTAGCATGGGTTCGAATCCCGGCGAGGGAAGAACCAAAAATTTGCGAAAGCAAATTTACAGATCTAACATGTTAACAGTTCCATTCTATCGATTTCATCCTTCCATTGGGACTCTTCAGGATAACTGATCATAAAATAATAAAATAAGTAAAAAGTTAACAGTTCCATTCTATCAATTTCATCCTTCCATTGGGACTCTTCAGGATAACTGATCATAAAATAATAAAATAAGTAAAAAGTTAACAGTTCCATTCTATCGATTTCATCCTTCCATTGGGACTCTTCAGGATAACTATCGATTTCATCCTTCCATTGGGACTCTTCAGGATAACTGATTGATTGATCAGTTATCCTGAAGAGTCCCAATGGAAGGATGAAATCGATAGAATGGAATTTTATTATTTTATTTAATTTTATTAAATTATAATTATAATTCTAAATAATATATATATATAATATAATAATATATATATATATTATACAACTGTTTAGTATAAATATAATATATATAATCTATAATATATATATATATATTATAATTATGATTCTAAAATATATCTGTTGAATATAACAATCTAAATTGCTTAATTTTTTGAGGGATGTATAAGTACCAAGCCACGTCCAACTATTTTACTTCAGTCAAAATTTGTTATTATTTTTAAACGGCCGTTTGTTTTAAACATCGCAGACTCTAATGTAACTACACTACAGTTGTCAAATCTGAAATATTTAGAAATTTAGACCGTTCAGTGCTGTTTATTTAGAAATAAGACCGTTCAATGCTGTTTATTTGGAATTTTTATTGACGCAATCTTTCTTGTAACATCATAATTATCGACACTGTTAAAGCTTTAGAATTGTGCTAGTTCATATCGCACATTATTATTTTTATTTTAAACATTTATTTGAACTCTCTGATGTAATTAGTCATATAACCTATTTCATATTCAACATATTTTTGGAATGGTGCAAGCGTCTTAACTGATGTTCGGTTTGCCTTATTTATTGTATAAATTTCAAGATTTAATAAAAGTTTAATCTAAGAAGACTTAAAGATGATTCATTTAAGATCAGAATCTGACTGACGAAGGATATCTGTTATCCGAAATATTTATAAATAATTACATTTATAGTTCCTTTTTGTGTTATTGGTGTTGTTATGTACACTTTTTAGGCGTTTATATGTATATATATATATATATATATATAACAAGTCAAAAAGGGTACAACATCACCATTAAATAACTATAAAATACACAAATATTAGATATTTCGGATAACAGATATCCTTCTTCGGTAATTGCACAATGACAAATGAATCATGTCAATTCAAATTGAGACTCTATCAAAATCTTGATTTATACAATTTAAGCGAACGCTGGAACAATTTTAAAATTTCCAAACACACCAAAAATAAAAATAGTTATTTACGATGTGAAATGGCACAACTCTAGATTTCCAAAGGTTGTGACAGTTGAGATGTTATAACTGCATTGAGGGCAGTCCTCAAACAAAAAAAAATCAAAAATGTCCTAACCGATCAAGGATGGTATAAATTAGACAACGGTAGGGCAATTACAACAGAAACTACATATTTAAGCCTCCCAAACGAATATCAGTATAATACTGATTGAAAAAATAAGTATTGTATAATGAGGTAAAATAATTGAACGTGGCAACGTACTTATACATCATCCCGAATCAATGAAAACTTGTAATTTAAACTGTTATTTTAAAAATAATTTCGAACTGTAAAGCCAGTACTAAATCCGGCGTTGTTTGAAACAGGTAGTCACAGGAAAATGAGGGACGATTTCTGTTGTAATTGCCCTACCGTTGTCTAATTTATACCATCCTTGATCGGTTAGGACATTTTTGATTTTTTTTTTGTTTGAGGACTGCCCTCAATGCAGTTATAACATCTCAACTGTCACAACCTTTGGAAATCTAGAGTTGTGCCATTTCACATCGTAAATAACTATTTTTATTTTTGGCATATTTCTGTAGTCTTTGCGGTGTGTTTGGAAATTTTAAAATTGTTCCAGCGTTCGCTTAAATTGTATAAATCAAGATTTTGATAGAGTCTCAATTTGAATTGACATGATTCATTTGTCATTGTGCAATTACCGAAGAAGGATATCTGTTATCCGAAATATCTAATATTTGTGTATTTTATAGTTATTTAATGGTGATGTTGTATCCTTTTTGACTTGTTATATATTATATTTTGTAGTGTACAGAATCATATTACATGATCCATCGCCCTGTAAGATTGATCGTTGACTATTTATTCAGTCATTTAATATTTTTACCTTTTTGGTAGTCTGCATCGAGTGTGTTCACCCGATCCGATTTTCTTACTGCATATTCCATCATGCATTTTCAATTTTATTTTAAGAAATTAAGATCTTCTACTCTCAAAATTATCAAAACAGAACATCACATTTCAAATTTAGAAACCTACATTAATCAAGAAATTATTCCGAAAGGACTTATTTTAAAGGCCTCCCCACTTACAACCGGAGAAAAGTCGAACAGATTTTTTCACAGATGGAACAACATTTTATACAACAGTTCTTTTCGTCTGATGGATCTCTTACGCCAAGAAGCAATTTATCAAGTTAATTATTTTTATAAACTACGTGATAATTTGCACTGCCGATCCCGTGAACATTTGTCTGATCCTGAACTTGACGAAATTCAAGTACGTCTTGGTGATATCAACCATATTGAATCACATAAGCTCCACGTCAAACAGATCAACAAATTTAAACGTGATGGTGTGCAAATTAACCACCCTTCAATTAGACCCTCTACAAAATCTAAGAAAAAGCCTCGAAATCGTAGATTTATAAGAAAAATTCGAGTTCCGATGGATCCCAACAACACGGTTGTCAATTTATCCTCAGTCTCTTTATCTGAGGACGAAACTAAAGTCTTGTCCAAGGGTTTGAATTTTTGCCCTACTCCCAATAAAATAGATGATATGAAACTGGGAGATGACCTTGATAACTTTGCTAGAACCCTCAGAATCAAAGAATAATTTGGTAACAAGGATAAAGAGGTGGATAATGAGAAAGACACAGACACGTCCGACTCGGAGGAAGAAATCATAATTCCGCATTTTAAAAAGAAGAGTTCATGGATTCCAAAACCTAGTAAATCTGCTACACTGGAAGATGTTATCGACAAAATCAAATCGGATGTTGTTCATCTAACTAGCAACAAGTACTCGTCATTTTACAACACCTCTCCTGACGAGAAAAAAGCCATACAATCGCTAAGAAACCGAGATGATATTGTGATAAAACCAGCAGACAAGGGCAGTGCCGTTGTGATAATGGACAAAGCTAACTACATCGCGGAAGCAGTGCGTCAGCTCTCTGATGAGAGATTTTATAAAAAGCTAGACTATGACCCTACTTCCGAGTTTAGCTCCAAAATTATCACTGCGGTACAAACCATGTACAATGACGGTCACATAGATGAGGATACAATTGGTTATTTAAAGCCAGAGAATGCCAAGCCTGGTCGATTGTATCTTCTTCCCAAAATACACAAGGTTAACAACCCTGGTAGACCCATTGTATCCGCAAACGGCCATCCGACTGAGAAAATCTCGGAATTCGTCGATTTTCATTTAAGATCTCATGTAGAAAATCTTCCTTCCCACATTCAAGACACTACAGATTATCTTCGTAAAATGGAATCCATGAACCCTCTTCCTCCGGAAACCCTCCTTGTCACTTTAGATGTCACCTCATTGTATACCAACATACCTCATGATGACGGCATACAATCTTGTAGGGAAATATGGGACTCGCGCAACATTTTAGAACCACCTACTGAATGTTTAGTCCAGCTGCTTACTCTGGTCCTGAAATGCAACAATTTCACCTTTAATGGTGAGCATTACCTTCAAATTAACGGGACAGCGATGGGGACGAAAATGGCACCGTCTTACGCCAATATTTTCATGGGCAAATTAGAAAAACAAATTATTGCAACATCTTTATCCAAACCTTTGTCTTGGTTCCGTTTCATTGATGATGTTGACATGAAATGGATTGAATCTCAACAAAAACTGGATGATTTCATCAGACATGCAAACAACGCCCACCATTCAATTAAATTTACGTATGAAATTTCCGACTATAAGATATCTTTCTTAGACACAAACACATCTATAAAGGACGGTGTCATATCAACAGACCTTTACTGTAAACCCACAGATAAACATCAATACCTTTCTCCCCAAAGCTGTCACCCCAAACACTACAGAAAGTATCCCGTACAGTCAAGCTCTCAGAGTCAAGCGGATTTGCTCCTCTGAGGAGGCTGTCACGAAACGGTTACAGGAACTTCGCGGATTTTTGACAAAACGAGGTTATAAGAAATTGGACATAGATAAGGGGTTTGCGCGCGCTAACAATAACAGCCGCAATGACCTCTTACAGTACAAACGGAAGAGGCGCAGCAAAATAGTCCCGTTTGTTCTTACATACAATCCAGCCTTTAATAACCTTTCACGTTTGATCCGTGCCAATTGGCAAACTATTGCCAAACACCCTAAATTATCCAAGGTCTTTCCCAATCCTCCTGTCTTAGCTTTTCGTAGACCAGCAAGTCTGAAAGACTTATTTGTTAGAGCTGACGTCTCCTCAAATAAAAGCTGTTCAATTGCAGGATGGTGCAAGTCATGTGGTAACAGACGTTGCCTGACTTGTCAACAAATACTGAATACTCAAACATTCACTTGCCACTCGACTGGGTCTGTGTACACTATATTAACTTGCAAAACCCAGAATGTTGTATACCTCCTTCAATGTCGATGTGGCATGCAGTATGTTGGCGAGACAGAGCAGCCATTTAACAAACGCATGAATGGTCATCGAAGTGACTACACTTGCAAGCCCGACCAACCCGTAAGTCGTCATTTGAGATCACCTGGACACACACAAGCTGATCTCAAAAACCTTACCATCACGATCATAGACCACAACGAGGGTTGGTCGAAGGTCGACAGAGTCGCTCGGGAAAGATTTTGGATAAGAAAGTTACGGACAGTCTCCCCAGAGGGTATCAATGAAAAAACATAGAACGAGTCCCTCATTTTCCTGTGACTACCTGTTTCAAACAACGCCGGATTTAGTACTGGCTTTACAGTTCGAAATTATTTTTAAAATAACAGTTTAAATTACAAGTTTTCATTGATTCGGGATGATGTATAAGTACGTTGCCACGTTCAATTATTTTACCTCATTATACAATACTTATTTTTTCAATCAGTATTATACTGATATTCGTTTGGGAGGCTTAAATATGTAGTTTCTGTTGTAATTGCCCTACCGTTGTCTAATTTATACCATCCTTGATCGGTTAGGACATTTTTGATTTTTTTTGTTTGAGGACTGCCCTCAATGCAGTTATAACATCTCAACTGTCACAACCTTTGGAAATCTAGAGTTGTGCCATTTCACATCGTAAATACCTATTTTTATTTTTGGCATATTTCTGTAGTCTTTGCGGTGTGTTTGGAAATTTTAAAATTGTTCCAGCGTTCGCTTAAATTGTATAAATCAAGATTTTGATAGAGTCTCAATTTGAATTGACATGATTCATTTGTCATTGTGCAATTACCGAAGAAGGATATCTGTTATCCGAAATATCTAAAATTTGTGTATTTTATAGTTATTTAATGGTGATGTTGTACCCTTTTTGACTTGCTATATATTATATTTTGTAGTGTACAGAATCATATTACATGATCCATCGCCCTGTAAGATTGATCGTTGACTATTTATTCAGTCATTTTATATATATATATATATATATATATATATATATATATATATATATATATATATATATATATATATATATATACAAAGTTGTGAATTAAATGCCATGAATTGTTTGCCGTATTCTGATTAACTGCAAATAAAATTTCTGCGATTACTGATCTTGTTTAGAAAATAAAAAAAAAAGAATTTTTTCTTTTCTTTACTGAACAAAATTACTGTAGTATTGTTTATTATATTCCTGCCTGTAACAGTACAACGGTTACTTTACTTATATAGTACACTCGGTGGAATAGGTGATAATGCAATAAATAAATGTTACAGTAATATACCGTTGTTTAAAAGTATAAATAGATTGAAAGAAAACAAATCATGATTACAAACTAAAACCGACGGAAACACACCAACTTTAAAATGAAAACAACAGGAACAACAAGAACACTGCAGTGCAACAAAAACAATCGCCAACATACATAGAAACGAACTATTTGATGCCATATTCCTGAGTTGGTACAGGGCAATATAGTTGAAAATGTTGAGTTGAACCTGGTTTAATTGCTAGACAAACCTCCCACGTTATGACAATGTAAATAAATATCTAGGATAAATATACAGTGGATAGCGCCATAAACATAGATTCAAACAATTGTAACACCTCATTAGATTGCCCTTTCCATGTAAGGAAACTCATTTGAGTAATTTGTCAATTTAATGATGGATAATTGATCGTCTTTGTTAATTTTGTCCATATCAGACTTTTTTCAATGTAAAATATATGTTACTCTTCATTCTCCCTTCTCATTAGCGTTTAGGTTGTTTCCCATTATAGTTTTGTGTCATGTAATCGTGATATGAAAATTATTTAATTTTTGAATTTGGTGCTAACAAGCATAAGATTGAATGTTTATTGGAGAGTGTAAAGACGAACTAAATATTTATTATTTGATTTAGAACACTGCATATGTTTCTTTTTCATAGTCTATCATAATTTTTATGCAAATAGTTTTACAATTATCGATTGGTGAACATATTCTCTATGTCGTTTTATTCCAAAATCTAGATTGTGTAAATTTAATTATCCACGAACTTTATCAGGAAGGATTAACATCTATTGGAACTTCATATGCATTCTGTCGACAATTAAAGGGAATTCATATAAGAGCCGTTCCTTTCATTTGATTTAATAAGCTAGTACTAGTCTAATCATGTGTAAGAGGAATTTTAGGTCTTTTTAGCTAAAAAGCAATCAGCGATTTGCATTAAGTAATTGTGACACATAAAGTGACTTTAGAATCTTGTAAAAAGTAGCATCACAAAAACACGGAACTCCGGAAAAACGGAAAGTCCGTAATAAAATTACAAAATCGAAAACTCAAACACAACAAACGAATGGACACCAACTGTCATATTCCTGACTTGGTACATTGAAGCATTTTCGTATGTAAAAAATGATGGATTAAACCTGTTTTTATAGATTACTCAATCTTTCTCTGTAAATAAAAATACAAGCAGGTAAGCGCAGATTTAAATAGCAGTTGTAGGTATCATTTGATATAAATAAGTACAGATACCAAAAAGAAATAAATGGAATAACAATTATAATTCCAGGTAGAGGACATAAAGCATGTCAGACTTTAAGGCAAGGTTTAAGTAGGTGTCATTTATCGAAGTTTATCTCTGTATTGGCCATGACACTACACCATACTGTACCACAATTTCTCATACAATGCGGTATAAGCTAATCCTTGAAATTCAGAATAGTAACATGTTTTTTGTGCCAATCGGTATCAGATCATCCTTACGGAGCACGTGCATATGATGTCAAACAGTAAAAGGTTAACTATCAGGAGCACCTATATATGAAGTCAAGCGGCAATGGAGCGTATGTATATGATACAAAGTTGTAGAAGCTTATCTGTCAGAGTTACCTGCCTCTGATGCAAACCGGTAGCAGATTATCCTTCCGGATCAAAGGTATATGATGCCAAGCAATATAAGGTTCTATTCAGAGCACCTATGCATGATGTCAAGCGTATTAGGTGCATCTGCATGTGATACAAAGTGGTAGAAGTTTATCCGTGCGAATAACATGCCTCTGATGCCAATCGGTATCAGATTATCTTCCGGATCACATGTTGATGATGCCAAGCAGTATAAGGTTAGCGTTACGGAGTCCCTATATATAATGCCAAGTGTATCGGCGCATCCGTATATGATTACAGTGATCAAAGCTTATCAGAAACAATAACATGCCTCTGATGCCAATGTATCTGATGTCAAGTGCTACAAGCTTACCCGAAAAAATCGAATCAACTCTTACAACAAACATTAATGTTTAATACTAACAGCCCTGTGAAGAGGTAAAGATCTATACAAAGCCTATTGGTAATTAAAAGCCCTGTGAAGAGTAATTAAGATCTATACAAAGCCTATTGGTAATACTAACAGCCCTGTGAAAAGTAATTAAGATCTACACAAAGCCTATTGGTAATACTAACAGCCATGTGAAGAGTAATTAAGATCTATACAAAACCTATTGGTAATACTAACAGCCATGTGAAGAGTAATTTTAAAAAAGATCTATAAAAAGCCTATCGGTACAAATGTAATACTAACAGCCCTGTGAAGAGTAATATTAAGATTTATACAAAGCCTATTGGTATTAATAACAGCCCTGTGAAGAGTAATTAAAATGTATACAAAGCCTATTGGTATTACTAACAGCCCTGTGAAGAGTAATGAAGATCTATACAAAGTCTATTGGTAATAATAACAGCCCTGTGAAGAGTAATTATGATCTATACAAAGCATATTGGTAATACTAACAGCCATGTGAAGAGTAATTAAGATCTATACAAAGCCTATTGGTAATACTAACAGCCCTGTGAATAGTAATTAAGATATCTATGCAAAGCCTATTGGTATTACTAACAGCCATATTAAGAGTAATATTAAGATTTATACAAAGCCTATTGGTATTAATAACAGCCCTATGAAGGGTAATTAAGATCTATACAAAACCTATTGGTATTACTAACAGCCCTGTGAAGAGTAATTAAGATATATACAAAGTCTATTGGTAATACTGACAGCCCTGTGAAGAGTAATTAAGATCTATACAAAGCCTATTGGTAATACTAACAGCCCTGTGAAGAGTAATTAAGATCTATAAAAAGCCTATTGGTAATACTAACATCCCTGTGAAGAGTAATTAAGATCTTCACAAAGCCTATTGGTAATACTAACAGTCCTGTGAAGAGTAATTAAGATATATACAAAGTTTATTGGTAATACTGACAGCCCTGTGAAGAGTAATTAAGATCTATACAAACCCTATTGGTAATACTAACAGCCCTATGAAGACTAATTAGATCTATACAAAGCCTATAGGTATTTATGTCTTACTGTGTGTCAACGTAAATAGTTATCAAAGGTACCAGGATTATAATTTAGTACGCCAGACGCGCGTTTCGTCTACATCAGACTCATCAGTGACGCTGATATCAAAATATTTATAAAGCCAAACAAGTTCAAAGTTGAAGAGCATTGAGGATATAAAATTCCCAAAAGTTGTGCCAAATACGGCTTTACAGTCATTATAACTTTTCAGATTACGTGCGTGAGTTGTTGCTGTTTCGCAAACAATAAAATTTAATTGTTAAGGTTGATGTTATATGCCTTTACAGTAGCAGAACAACATACATGGAGGCCATACAATGTAAATGTTAAGGGTTGATGTTATTCGTACCAGGACAATACAATGTAAATGTTAAGGGTTGATGTTATTCATACCAGGACAATACAATGTAAATGTTAAGGGTTGATGTTATTCGTACCAGGAGTATATGTTTCTATATCGTGCGATGAGCATGAAATAATCTAATGTAATTGTTTAGAGTTTTCTATGCTGTGTCATCTGTACTATTGTATGTCTGTTTGTCCTTTTCATTTTTAGCCTTGGCGTTATCAATTTATTTTCGATTTATGAGTTTGACAGTCTCTCTGGTATCTTTCGTCCTTCTTTTAAATATTCATATTAAATCAATCCATTGACATACCTTGTTATTGACTCTTCATATAAACATCTGGGTATCGGGAGGAGTCAGAAAGAAACATTTATTTTTATTTCAGATATTTTGTCAGTTGGTCGTTTCCATTATTTAAAGTTAATGTATTTTTAAAGAGGTTAACTACACATAAAATAGATATCATCCTTCTACACAAATAGTCATTAATAGAAAGTTACATAATAAACCATAATTGTGCTTTACTGATGACATTCTCATTGTTAAAGTAAAGTGATGATATGATGCTATATTTAATGTTGTTGAAAGTTATATAATCATTATTGAGTTTTAAACTAAATCACACGACACGAATGAGGCAAATAAAATGTAAAATGAGATAAATGACAATAGTTAATCAGAATATTATAGATTTAGTTTTTACTTGTTGCCATTTTTGCTCTTAAATCATGGTTTTAAAGGAAGTATAATAAAAGAATTTTTGTGCCACCTACTTCACACATCACAATGATAGATAGAGGTATTTGTTTTCGACTTATTATTTTAATTATAAAAGATAATTTGAAATTATGAGAAATTATAACTATCAGAAATCAATGTAAATAAACGAAGGACTTGATAAGAGATATTCTCTTTTCACTGCTGTCCCACAGACTTCCACTTTGTGCAACGCGGTAAAAATGGAAAAATTATGCAATTCTACCTTTTTTACCACTTACATAAATGATTAGAAGTAATCACAGCGTTCAGATTTTCAAAAAGATTTTGTAGGATTCATAATACAAATGAACTTATTTCCGGTTTCAAATAATTTTATCTTACATTTGCTAGTTATAAAAGAGGGACGAAAGATACCAGAGGAACAGTTAAACTCATAAATCGGAAATAAACTGACAACATCATGGCTAAAAAGGAAAAGGTCAAACAGACAAACAATAGTACACGTGACACAACATAGAAAACTAAAGAATAAATAACACGATCCCCACCAAAAACTAGGGGTGATCTCAGGTGCTCCGGAAGGGTAAGCAGATCCTGCTCCACATGTGGCACCCGTCGTGTTGCTTATGAGATAACAAATCCGGTAGGTCACATTTATGAAAGGGAAGGGGATTGTAGTTTCGACGTAAGGAACATATCCGATATCATTTGTGAAACGGTTATTCCATAACGGTTAACCAACTCGTGATGGCGTCCGTAAAATTTACGAAGAGATGTTTGCAACTTCACCATTTGGAACTCTTGATTTAATAGCTTCCTTGTGAGCAGCACCCCTTATCAAGAAAATCAAGATAGGAAATGCAAGCATGGGAATATCGTATCAATTGGGAGATATATACACCGTATACAGGTTCTGCTGGAATGTTGCTATTTAGAAATGGAAAGTTGACAATTGGAAAGCTAAAATCATTATAACTGTTTTTAAATAACAACTTAACCTTTTTCATTTGAGGTTCCTGGTTCGATTCCGGCTCCGGGAAGAACATTTCAGGGAAGTAATTTTCGACTATCTCTTGATTCTATTTGCGAGTATGGACTTGAGAAACGACGATAGTCCGTCGAAAAAGGACGAGAAATGGCTGACACTTGTTAAGAGAGAGCCATATATCTTGCACGTAACAGACACCTTTGTAGATATGAAAAAAGCAGGCTCATGCAGCTACAAGGCAGCACTCGCACCTGCAAAGATGGAAGCGATTTATATAAAATGTAATAACTTTTTTTCAAATCCACTATCAATAAATATATGTAAACTCATAGGATAATAATAATCTAATAATAGTAATAAGACAGACAATAATTACGATAGCGTAAGATTTTACAGAATTAATCTCATAAAAAGAACGATGTAAAGAATATGCAGTTTACAATATCAACAGTATTCACTAATTGAGATTTGAGTGTTAGTTTGATGTATTTCTTTATTTGACACATCGCTGTTTTTGTTTTTGCGTCACATTCCGATATCAAGTGCTATTATTTTGTCATCAAATCTTACGAGAATGAACCATGATGTCTTGAGTGAGCATTTGATGTAATGCAATTAAAAACAATCGAAACATCTCCAATGAACAATGAATGAGTTGTTAATATTGTTTTTAAATTCTAAGGTTGTGCAGTTCTTATGTAATTTTCAGTCCTTATAAATTCTACAATTTTGATTCCGTTAAATAAGTATCTGTTAAGTAAATAATAATACAATCTTTAATACAAACGTTTTCTTCATGGTAAACATAGTAAAAGAGGGACGAAAGATACCGAAAGGACAGTCAAACTCATAAATCTAAAACACACTGTCAACGCCATGGCTAAAAATGAAAAAGACAAACAGCAAAACAATAGTACACATGACACAACATAGAAAACCAAAGAATAAACAACACGAACCCCACCAAAAACTAGGGTTGATCTCAGGTGCTAGTTAATTTATTTGAAGCTTTTCAATCAGTGTACAGTATATTAAGTCAAAGAGAAAACCAAGTAATTCGAATCCCACAAATTCATGATCATAAAACTACTACTAAAACAACAATTACTCAGTTCAATACTTTAGTTGTAAAATAATATGAACACTGTCAGCTTTAACGCAATTAGAAGCGTATCGCTTTTTGGATGAACATTTGGAAATTATTTTTATCAAATTAACACAGTCATTTTTGTTTTCACCTTTACTTCAAAAGAGAGACGAAAGATACTGAGGGACAGTCAAACTCATTAATTGAAAATAAACTGACAACGACATGGCTAAAAAGAAAAAGAAAACAGACAAATAAAAGTACATAAGACACAACATAGAAAGCTAGAGACTAAGCAACACGAACCCCACCAAAAACTTGGGGCGATCTCAGGTGCTCCAGACGGGTTAGCAGATCCTGCTCCACATGTGGCAACCATCTTGTTACTATGTTATTACAAATCCGTAAATAGTATAATTCGGTAGGTCAAATTCGTGAAAAGGGCAGGGTATTGTAGTTACGACATAATGAAGATATCCGATACCATTTGTGAACAATTATTCCAAGTCGACCAACTCGAGATGGCGTCCGTAAAATTTACAAAGGGATGATTTCAACTTCACCATTTGGAATTCTAGGTTTAATAGCTTCCTTGAGAGCAGCAAATGGTACAACATTTAATAGTGTGAAATATTCATTCAAGAAACTAAAACAAATTCCTTCAAATGTCATTTTAGAATCAAAATTAATCGAGCTCATCAGATATAATGACAAACCAATATTTAAAAAAAAGAAAACAGATCTTTACAACTTCATTGTTTTATGTTTTATGCACAAGCACAACCTAGACCGTTATTCAGATTAATTGAGTTCAATCAGGTCCATTATTATCGCGATAGGGATAGCTTCAATTATAAACCATAAAAAAATATATTTGTACCGGAGATGGTGAAAGTCTTCCTATCAAATGAACGTCAACATTGATTACACGTTTATAAATGGAGTTTGAAACCAGTTTGACTTGAAAACAAATGGTGCACTCTTATTTTTTATTCCATTCTTATTGAATGGGATAACACTAAAGAAATTTAGAATGTGTTGTGTAAAACGTCGTTATAATGGGTGTACCTCCGAGCAAAATGACATCAAATTATAACAATGAGACCGTAGTTTGGTCGAGTGTCCTAATTCCGTATTGGAGTATGCACTAGGCAAATGAAGGTATTTTACCATTAGAGGGTCCAATATAGACTCCACTTAAAACAGAGAAGAGGTACTAAATTGCATGAAAATAGATCGTATGGAATATGGACTGATTCCGAGGCATGACGTTAATGTTATTATATAATGGATATAACTATAATTGATAAATTCATATACTCTGTTATATGCACCTCTTGTCTTCGTTATTTAATCCATAATATAGACTGCAGACGCAACATTTCTTGATTTTCCACTGACTGTCTCATTTGAAGTCACTATTTTCTATCCGATTAATTCGGGCCGATGGAGATATTGGAAATTATAGTTGATTGACGGAAAATTGTGACTTTCCTCGACCAGGTAGTGGCAGTTAATATTTATAATACAATTTAGATTTTAAAACACGTATAATCACTAGAAAGCAATCAACTAACATGCGTCGAAAAAAGGAAGAATATAGAAGGATATATAAACGAAACGTAAAAAAACAAAACAAAATAAACTAGGCTGTTCATCACAGGGGGGAGTAAAATCAAATACAGGTAGCTAGATACCGCTTTGTATCTGATGCGGATACTCTTGAAGGGTTATTTGATGCAGCTTTGCATTAGTTACTTATGCTTCAGAAAGAAAGGCTGATTCAACTTTGCATCAACTACAGATGTAAGCGTATACCGCTTTGCAACAGCTAATGATAGTCCTATAGGTTAAGGTTATGTCTCTAACCATCAGACACAGGTACCTCGAACAGATCAGCTTATACTACTTGTATCAGTTGCAAGTTTGTACTATTGGATACACTATTCGAGAGTAAACAACTTCTGTCACAGTTAATGATAGCAAAACGCTGATGACTTTTTCTCTAAAGACACTTCACATTCCCATAAAATATGATTATACTAGAACTAGTTTATTTAACAGGGAAATTTACGGACAGACAAAGCTTAAGCAGTAAACATACCTCTACTTGCAGATAGAATGTAATAAAAGGATAAGATAGAAAAAAATAACGAAAACTTAAGATTTTACCAAATGAAACCTATTTAGAGGAAAATTCAAAACCGAAAGTTCCTCATCAAATGACAATATCAAAAGCGCAAACACATCAAATGAATGGACAACTGTCCAATTCGATACTTGGTACAAGCAGAATGAATCCTATTATAAAGTAAAATCCCAAAAATACTGAACTTAATAGAGAAAAATCTAATCGGAAAGTCCATAATCACATGGCAAAATGAAAAAAACAAAACGAATGGACAAGAACTGTCATATACCTGATGTAGAAAATGGTGGAATAAACCTGGTTTTATAGAGCTAACCCTCTTTTTTGATGACAGTCTTATTAAATTCCGTTATATTTACAATGATGCGTAAACTAAACATACAAATAAAATAGTCAAAATATGGGTACAGCAGTCATCATCGTGTAACAATTTTAAAAGGAACAATTTAACAGAACACAAAAACATCTATCTACAAACACATTCATTGATTTGCGTGTCTGATAAAAGATAGATGAACTCATGTGAGAAAAAGAAAAGGCATTATCAACAGTTTGATGTAATGAAATTAAAAAGAATCAAATTGAAATTATCTCCAATAAACCCTGCTGTCAATAATGTGTTCTGGTTCTGTAGTTCTAGTTGTTACTTTGTGTGTAATTTTGAATTATTATAAATTGAACATTTTAGATTCTGTTAAAAAAGCGTCTGGTATTTCCATTATAATATAATTTCGAGAATAAACCTTTTCCTCGTTGTAAACAAAGTAAATTAATTTTCAATTGAATATAGATTGATTTTTCAAAAGATGAACTGTTATAATTCCATGAGAAAGCCAAATCCTACAAATCTCGATCTTTTTTACTTCAACATAAAACAACAATAACACTTTTGAAACGCGCGTCTGGCGTATAAAATTATAATCCTGGTACTTTTGATAACTATTTACACCACTGGGTCGATGCCACTGCTGGTGGACGTTTCGTCCCCGAGGGTATCACCAGCCCAGTAGTCAGCACTTCGGTGTTGACATGAATATCAATTATATGGTCATTTTATAAATTTTCTGTTTACAAAACTTTGAATTTTTCGAAAAACTAAGGATTTTCTTACCCCAGGAGTAGATTACCTTAGCCATATTTGGCACAACTTTTAGGAATTTTTGATCCTCAATGCTCTTCAACTTTGTATTTATTTGGCTTTTTAACTATTTTGATCTGAGCGTCACTGATGAGTCTTATGTAGACGAAACGCGCGTCTGGCGTATAAAATTATAATCCTGGTACTTTTGATAACTATTTACACCACTGGGTCGATGCCACTGCTGGTGGACGTTTCGTCCCCGAGGGTATCACCAGCCCAGTAGTCAGCACTTCGGTGTTGACATGAATATCAATTATATGGTCATTTTATAAATTTTCTGTTTACAAAACTTTGAATTTTTCGAAAAACTAAGGATTTTCTTACCCCAGGAGTAGATTACCTTAGCCATATTTGGCACAACTTTTAGGAATTTTTGATCCTCAATGCTCTTCAACTTTGTATTTATTTGGCTTTTTAACTATTTTGATCTGAGCGTCACTGATGAGTCTTATGTAGACGAAACGCGCGTCTGGCGTATAAAATTATAATCCTGGTACTTTTGATAACTATTGAATACTTTTATTTTTTTAGTGTCGCAAAAATGTCGCAGGAAAAATGGGACAGCAATTCTATCGCTGGGTCGCTAATACTTTGGGCGTTTTATAAATAGTGGGCCATATTATGCATTAATGAGTCGTCCAGTTTAAATACTTTATTATATTTGCAAATATACAAATTGTAAACCAAGTTAACAATTGTGTTCCAATAAATATGAACAATATATATGCCTGAAATATTCACATGCAACGGAGCTTAATTCTGACATTTACTAATATACCAAAATGCGGCTTTTAAGCTAAACTGAATTCTTTATATTTGAAATGCTAAAATAACTTTACTTTAATCGAAATATTTTAAACATGGCTATAAGAATTAATTACGTATTTTTATAGGCTTTCACCTTTACCGTTTATACCCGAAATTAAATCATATCTTATATCATGTAATAATGCGAAATTTCATGAATATCAAATATTATCCAAGACCAAGATTTTGTTCAACCTATCTAATATAATGGCGTACCAATATTTAAAAATAAAATAGCAGCTCACTTTTACTGTGGGACTTCCTTGTTTCAATTGATATGCACAAACACAACTCAGACAGTTACTACAATTAACCGGGTTCAATTATGTCCAGTATCATCGCTTCAGGGATTGCTTCAATTATAAACCATAAAAAAAACCATATTTGTTTCTCAGATAGTGTTAGTCTTCCTATCAAATAAAAGGTGAACAATTTATGACACGTTAATCAACAGTTTGTCTGGAAAATAAATGATGTATTCATACGAACTTGTTTTTTTCTTGATTAGGGTAAACATAAAAAATAAACCAAACATCATATTCAAAATTATATATATATAAATGAAAAAAAAAAGATTCTTAGGACACGAATGCCCAAGGTCAAGCTTCTCAATTTGCAAAAATAGAAAGGGGCATAACTCTAGATCTAAAATGGTAAATATCACTCTCTGCCCAAATTCGAATTCGTTTGTATGTTTAGTCTTTATCATTGAGACGAACGAAAGTTAATGTGAAGAAAGAAATAGAGGAAGATCAGACAGAAAGACAGGGATCGTCTCGTCATTACCCTTATTTTGATGTCGTTCCAGGTTTCATAATCTTGAAATCCGTTATTCGTTAATTGACATAAATATAATTGATACAATCGTAAAATATGTTATAAGCTTCTCTCGTCCTCGTTTTTTGTAAATCGATGTTAAGACTGCAGACACCATAACTCTCCACTGACTGTCCCATTTCAAGTCACTACTTTCTATCTGGTTAGATCAGGTTGATTGATGGAGGTTTTGAAAAATAAACGTGTTGTTATAAATTATATCCAAAATATCATCATATTCTCATATACGTGTCCCGTCCTTTTCCGATGACTTGTGTTAAAGCAATTAATAGAAAGTCTGCAAAAAATGCATGAATAGTTTTGTATGTTCTGAAGAAAAGCAAAGACAATATCCATTAGTACATTTTTGATTTTTTAAAATTTCCAAGGGCAATCGAAAACCAGACGCCAAGAAAAAAGAAAACTAAAGAAGGACAAAAAATGACATTACATATCCCCCCAAAAGGACAAAACAATGTCGACTGTTTAAAATAACAGGAAGTGATTTCAGATACCAGTTCTCCGGAAGATTTAGCTGACACCGCTTGTAATCAAATACAGATGCTCCGGAAAGTAGCATAATTTAGCTTGCAATCAGATACTGGTGCTCTGCAGGAAAAGCTGATACAGCTTTTGCACCAGATACTAGGGCTTTAGAAGGGTGAGCTGATGCCGATTGTCATCATATACTGGGGATCTAGAAGGGTGAGCTGATGCCGATTGTCATCAGATACTTGGGCTCTAGAAGGTAGGGCTGATGCCGATTGTGATCAAAACCGGTGCTCTGCAGGGGTAAGCTTATACAACTTTGCTTTGCCTGAGATACTGGTGCTCCGGACGTATAAACTGATACCGCTCGTCATCAGAAACAGGTGTTTCAGACGTGTAGGCTTATATCGCCTAGCGGCAGATGTTGGTGCTTCAGATGGGTAAGCTGAAACTTTTGCATCAGATTCAGGTGCGTCTGATTAGTAAGCCGACAAACTTCAGATTCTTTTCATCAAGAAGGATGAGCTTGTAACACTTTACATCAGATACATTGTCATCAGAGGCATGTTATTTGGACTGATAAGCTTCTACCACTTTAATCATATACTTATGCTCCGATAGAACCTGGCATTATATTTGGGCTCCGGATTGCTAAACTTATACTGCTTTCAATCACTAACGTGTGATCCGGCAGGATAATCTGATACTTGTTTGCGTCAGAGTCAGGTTATTCGCACGGATAAACTTTAACCGAATTAGACTATTTACCTGATTTGTTATCACATGAGCAACACGACGGGTGCCACATGTGGAGCAGGATCTGCTTACCCTTCCGGAGCACCTGAGATCACCCCTAGTTTTTGGTTGGGTTCGTGTTGTTTATTCTTTAGTTTTCTATGTTATGTCATGTGTACTATTGTTTGTCTGTTTGTCTTTTTCATTTTTTACCATAGCGTTGTCAGTTTATTTTCGATTTATGAGTTTGACTGTCCCTTTGGTATCTTTCGTCCCTCTTTTCTACCACTTTGTATAATTTACAG
This sequence comes from Mytilus galloprovincialis, assembly GCF_965363235.1. Taxonomy (NCBI): domain Eukaryota; kingdom Metazoa; phylum Mollusca; class Bivalvia; order Mytilida; family Mytilidae; genus Mytilus; species Mytilus galloprovincialis. The sequence goes on from NC_134842.1 coordinate 2,619,455, forward strand.
ATATATCCGATACCGCGTGGCATTATATATTGGTGCTCCGGGTAGTTAACCTGATACAGCTTAGGGAGCTACCATTTGATTTTTATGGGAGGGGTGGGGGGGGGGGGGGGGGGCTAGGATGAAAAATGTTGTCCTGCTTTTTTTTTTAGTTGTAATCTCTGTCCTGCCTTTTTATTTTTTACTCTATTCGGTCCTGCCTTTTTTTTACTAGTTTATCCTGACTTTTTTTACACAAATTGTCAATCTGCCTTTTTTTTCCCCAAGTTGCTCATCCTGCCTTTTTTTCTCTCAAAACTCCTGTCCTGCCTATTTTTTTCAAATTTCATCCTAGCCCCATAACACCTATGTTAACGTGTATTAAAAGTCTGCGGCGCAATATATATGTCCTTTGTCTTTTTTTTTATTCCATTTTGTTGTTTTGTTTAGACTGTACTCCTACTATGTATTTGCTACCTTAACTACACAAAATCCATTTAAATATCGTTTCATCTCGGCCTCTAGGAAGTGTTCTACAACTAATCTGTCAGTGCTCTTAACTAGTTCATTAACTACTATTAAAGAGCTTATCATAAACTGTTGTAATAAAATGTATGAACATAGTGGTATAAATCATTTTTCGAGGGTAAAAAATTCTTTGGATGTTTTAGATAAATTACGTGCTTTTGATGGTCCTTTTGATTCTGTTAATAGTTTTGATTTTTCTACTCTTTACACTACACTTCCACACTATCTGATTAAACAAAAGTTTTCCTATTTAATTAAATGGTCGTTTGGTAAAGCTGAATGTAGATTTATTTGCTGCAACTCATTTAAAGCCTTCTTCTCAAATGAGAAAGGTAAATATGCTAGATATACTTACTGGAGGTGTGATGAGATGATTGAAGCTATTAATTTTCTCCTTGATAATATTTATGTACGTTTCGGCAACAAAGTTTATCGACAGGTTGTATGTATCCCCATGGGCACTAATTGTACCCCTTTAATAGCAGACTTGTTTTTGTACTGTTGCGAATCACAGTTTATGACTAAACTCAGTAAAGACCCGTCAAAATTGCATTTAATTGATAAATTCAACAACACTTACCGTTATCTTGATGATATTTTTTCGTTAAATAATCAAGAATGTTCTCAATATACTGCTGAAATTCATCCCAAGGAACTTACTTTAAATAAATCAAATTTATTCGGTAATAACTGTCCTCTCCTGGATTTAGATATTTCGGTTTTAAACAGGAAACTCCACACTAAGATTTACGACAAAAGAGACGATTTTTCGTTCACTATTGTTAATTTTCCGTTTTTAGATGGTGATGTTCCTTTGGCACCATCTTACGGTGATTATATTTCACAAGTTGTTCGCTATGCCTGTGTCTGTTTTGACGTTTTTGATTTTAACGAACGCAACCTATGTATTACTGGTAAATTATTAAAACAGGGATATCGTTACCATAAATTACTTAAAACCTTTACTACATTTTTTCATAGATATAAAGATTTGGTTTTGAAGTTTGGTTGTACCTGTAGAAAACTTATTTCAAACGGGATAGCACATCCTCATTTTTACGGAAATGTTGCTAACCGTGCACGGAAATTTAGAAATGATCCATGTAAACTTTTCGCTCCTTTAAATTAACTTATTCTAAAAGGTTACCTATTCAACACTGTTATAAGATCAATGAATATTGTTTTAATTGGTATAAATATTGATTTTATCATCAGTAAATTAAAAGCTAACTAAATATTACTAATATGTTATATACATATACATATTCATGGATCTACAATATGTCGATACCTGTAACTTGGCATTGCACAAAGTCATGTTTTTCTCTGGCTATTTATGACGTCTTTACACTAAATCCATTGGATGTTGGATGTGTACGGATTGATAGTTTAGTCTTAGATGCATGATTTTTTTATTAGTTGTTAGTGGCTTTGAACTAGCTGTCAGATAACTGTGAGTACTCTCAGATCTGTTCAATGTGTCTTTTTGTGTCGGGATGTATAAGTACCCGGCCACGACTACTTGTATTTTTGTCCATCTGATGACTAAAACCTTTTTCAACTGATTTTTATAGTTCGTTCTTATGTTGTACTGTTATACCACTGTCCCAGGTTAGGGGGAGAGTTGGGATCCCGCTAACATGTTTAACCCCGCCACATTATTTATGTATGTGCCTGTCCCAAGTCAGGAGCCTGTAATTCAGTGGTTGTCGCTTGTTTATGTGTTACATATTTGTTTTTCGTTCATTTTTTTTACATATATAAGGCCGTTAGTTTTCTTGTTTGAATTGTTTTACATTGTCTTATCGGGGCATATTATAGCTGACTATGCGGTATGGGCTTTGCTCATTGTTGAAGGCTGTACGGTGACCTATAGTTGTTAATGTCTGTGTCATTTTGGTCTTTTGTGGATATTTGTCTCTTTGGCAATCATACCACATCTTCTTTTTTATAGTATTCATATCACATAATACCTACAACTGCTATTTAAATCTGAGATGACCTGTTTTTTTTAATTTACAGAGAAAGAGGTTTAGCTAGTTTAAAGCCAGGTTTAATTCATCATTTTGTTTTTAAGAAAATGCCTTTACCAATTCAGGAATATGACAGTTGTTGTCCATTCGTTTGGTGTGTTTGAGAGTATGATTTTGCCATATGTATTTGATAAGGGACTTTCCGCTTTGAATTTTCATTTAAGAGTAGACTAGTCTAACATATAACCAGTCTATCTGTCTGTGGGACTAGGGTAGTATACCTTACCTAACAATCACTTCACGGTTCAGCTAGGAAGCAAGCTAACCAAAGATATAACCTTTGCCTACACACTGATTGAAATCGGCTGTAATGTATTACAATACTAAGTCATACGAACATGTTTGTTTATTATTCGAGCGTTAATGAGTTCTACTGAGCACTAACCTTGTTTAGACATGTTGTGTAGAGATGTATCATTCTAATAGAAGCCACATTTTTACTATTTCACCAATTATAGAATGTTTAATGTTCTTCAACTTTGTACTTGTTTGTCTTTATAAGTTTTTTTTATCTAGGGGTCACTGATAAGTCTTATGTAGACGAAACGCGTATTAAATTATAATCCTGGTACCTTTGACAACTACTTACACCACTGGGTCAATGCCACTGCTGGTGGACGTTTCGTCCCCCCGGGTATCACAAGCCCAGTAGTCAACTATCCGGTGTTAAGAATATGAATTATATGGTCATTGTATAAGTTTCCTGTTTCAAAACTTTTAAATTTTCGAAAAAAATAAGGATTTTCTAATACCAAGAATAGTTTACCGTTGCCGTATTTGGCACAACTTTATGGAATTTTGGGTCATTAATGCTCTTCAACTTTGTACTTGTTTGGCTTTATAGCTTTTTGATCAGAGCGTCACTGATGAGTCTTATGTAGCCGACACGCGCGTCTGGCGTATTAAATTGTAATCCTGATACCTTTGATAACTATTCGAATAAGTACGCAGCCACGTCTGGGAGAATAGATACATTCATTAAGTTTAACAATGCCTCTTGAAAAAGAAGTATAACGCTTTCTGCACGTTACGAGCCCTTGAAATAACTCTATTAGGAGTCTGTACTTTGCTTGTTGAAATCAAAATTTTCATCGCTATCCAATAAACACTCAGTAGCAGTCCAAATAAACCCAGACATCTTTCGATCAATTTATTTTTCTTCATGTCGAAACATAAAAACAGCCGTAAATTTAAAAAACATAATCAGAATTAGTTGTGCATGTCTATTTCATAATGTTGTATCTTTATCATTTATATGGCGTTCAATTATTGAACATTTATTTATCTGTGATAACAACATTTATCCATGTTTTTAATGCAACTAAAAAGAAATAATGTTTTGTACAGTTTCACTTGATAAGTGCTTACTTGTCAAATGAAGTGGAAATCCTTTCGCAGCTGACTTTGATTGAATCTTTTCTCGTCCAGATATTTTAACAAATGGTTTTCCCCCGGATTTATTGATCCTCCTTCCGATACAACTTAATTCTCATGTTCAACTTGTTACTCAGAATAAAAGGCGGGAGAAACATGTTTATTGCATTCGGAACCGTTCCCGTTGATTCCGAATGTAATCAGTTCTGGAATTTGATACTTGGTAACAGTATAAAATGCTTATCACAAATATCAATGTCACGAGACATATGTTCAACCAATTTATTGGATAACCACAGGGAATTTATCATATCGACATTTATCTGATTCTATAAATATATCACGAAATATTAGACGAGTCAAATACAGAGCGGTGTAATGAATAAAAATATGGGTAAAACAGAAATGGAATATTGTTGGTCAATATATAGAATAGAAAGGGAGACATTTGGTTTGATGTAAATGTAAAGTCCGATTTCATCTGGTGTTACATAGTGTACATGATAGCAACTGTATATCATTACATTCAAATAAACCAATCATCATAACGAAAAGTCCTTATGTGATCACAGTAATTTTGTATATAGATATAAGAGGATGTGGTATGAGTGCCAATGAGACATCTCTCTATCCAAATTCTAAAAGAAAAACCACTATAAGTCAAAGTACGGTCTTTAATTCGGAGCCTAGGCTCACACTGAACAGCAGCCTATAATAAAGAGCCCCATAAATGACTTTTGTAAAACCATTCAAACGGGAAATCCAAATATATAATCTATATGAAAACGAGAAACAAGCAACTCTTATGAACCACATGTATCTCTATAAGGGATCTCTATAATGCTAAAAAAGTGAATAGAAGTTTTAGAGAGAAAATAGAATGTCAAAGAAAAAACCGACAACACCGTGATGACAAAGAACGAAAAACAACGAAATGACAAAGAACTACCTGCAATACTCTATATAGAAACTAATTACTGAGCGACATGAAATCACAACAATGTGTATTCGGGTTAGGCTTTTACATTGGAAAAATCTGTTCTCTTTATTGGTGTTGTTACAAATATAATAGATAAACAAAGGATATGGGGTACCCATGATCCATGACATAAAATCAGTCCATATACATTCATTTCAAGGTAACAATGAGGAAATCAACACGGAGCAATAAACTATTAATCACTAAGTTAGGGACGACCCTACCTGCTTGACGGAGTTCTTTGCAAAAGCATCTTCTTGTTGTTATTAATAATCATCTCATTCACTTCTAAACAATTTATGTATCACCACACTTACATATAATACAATTGAGAATGGAAATGGGGAATGTGTCAAAGAGACAACAATCCGACCATAGAAAAAAAACAACAGAAGAAATTCACATGTTGTAGCGAGGATTATGGTTTCTTCAGCATTGTAAGAATTTCACTTAATACCGATTGATAAAAAAGTTATCAAATAACCAAACACGACCCAAAGTATTTTTATGAGAGTCCTTTCTTATTTCCAATTTCCTAATAGAGACATTAAAGTTATTGGCAACTATTTTAATTTATTCGTATATATTATTTATTGATTTATTCGTATATATTATTTATTGGACATATTACATAATTACCATCAGCAATTAAACTTTTATCTAATACAGACATTTTTGTCTTTTATTCCATACAAACCATAAACCAAACGTAAAAACAATTATCATTTCTAAGCTATATAGGCAATCGTTTATAGTTACTTCAAAGATAATTTACCTCGCATCAATACATAACACGATTTCCCAATTTAACATGAACAAGCTTGGCAATTAACTGACCATGCTAAATAATTTAATGGCCTACAAAAATGTAAGAAAAGATGTCTCTTCAGTTAATGTTTGTAGACATGCAAATTATCTGGGTGATAATCTATTTGTCGGTGCTATGTACTTTAACATTAATATAATTGATATAGATTCAGTACCTACATTCTCCCGTTGGAGAGACGCAGTTGAACAGAACAGCCATGGAGGGACGAAGTTTAAAAGAACGTCCATTGAGAAAGGTAGTTAACAGAATAGCCTGGGAGGGATAAGGTTAGAAAGAATAGTCAGAGAGTCTCAAATTTAAAGTCATTCCAAAAGCCTTGTTATTTAAAATTCTTTTAGTTTTTAGACTTTTTTAATTTCTTTTTGAGGTCTGGTATCTTAGTCTAATTTTATTTTAGGTATTTGTTAAATTGGGTTGTTTTGTTATTTGATTTTCTACTTTTAGTCAATATGTGATTTTCTTGTTCTAATTTCATCATTTATCCAAACTTGAGGGAAAACTTATAGTGGCCGGATGCGACCATTTCGCCTTTTCGCGTTTTCTCCTTTGACTTTCACGCGAAATTCAAAAATTAGGAAATCGAGAAAGCAAAAACGTCAAAACGCGAAAACGGGAAATATATTTTTTGATTTCAAGATTTCTCAATTTGTCGATTTCGCTTTCTAGATTTCTGATTTTTCCGATTTCCCGATTCCTCGATTTCTTGTTTGTAAAATGAAAGAAGAAATCGCAAAATGCTAAAATATAAATAAAATGGCCGCATCCGGCCACCATAAAAACTCAAAACAAAAATTCCGAATGGCAAAATATTAATTAAAAATTAAAAATTAAAAAGCTGAACACACGAAACGAAAATAAACATAGACAAAAGAGAGGAAAACTCTTGAAAAGAGTAACGTCAGACACAGCGTAAACATGATGAATATTTATTTTTTGCCTATTTAAGTTTCCCCATTGCTATTCTACATTGTTTGTAGTTTTCAAGACAAAAATGCAATAATAAAAAATTTAAGGGGAAACATGTATTAATCAACACTGTCAGATTTTACAAATAATAGACAACACTTTATTTTACCCCTATGTTCTATTTTTAGCTGTTTCGGCCATCTTTGTTGGTAGGCAAGATCTTCGGACACAGGCAAATAATCTAAAAACCAAGCTTTTAAAGGATTGAAGCTGTGTTAAAATTGCCTATGAATAAAACAAATTCAAGGAAAAATTGACATTTTTGTTTTCAAACCAGCGTTTAACAAATACGATGAATTACACCATTACTGTAGTATATGCAACAGGTAAGTTAATGCAATGTTAAGGCAATGTTGTATGGTACGTTATCACGAATAGCGAAATTAGATTTTTTTATGATAAAGTAAGTAAAGGGTAACTATGTCTATTGGACTATTTGAATGTTTTAACATCTTGTATGATTGATTATATGTCAATGAACGTTGTATTTCTTCGCCTTTTGATTAAATTATTTCCTGCATTTCAATAAATAAGTCGATCGAGAACTTTCAAATGCAAATTTTACACGACTATTATCAATTTATCAAATTTAATTGAAAATCTGTTAGCATTTAAAAGGCCATGATTGAACCCTATTCTTCTAAATGTTGCTACAAATGGTTTTCCCGCGGATTTATTGATTTGTCTTCCGCTACAACACGTAAAACTTATTATTGGATATAAAAGGCTCTAAAACATGTTAGTTACAATCAAAGTCGTTTCTGTCGCTTTCAGGATCTAGTTACTATTTGGTAAAACATATTGAAGGTTTTGTTTAAAGCATCAATGGATACGTTATATCTGACTATACAAGGTAGGTTATTTATAACAGATAAAACATGAATGTCTGCTTTAAGGCTTGGGTACAACGTCTGCTGTTTACAAATATAAAAATAACCAGCGTTAGTTCAAGTACATGAGGTTGTTTTTCTATGTAAGTTGTTTGGCTGCATTCAGGTCTACGTTTCAAGTACAAATAATCTTTGATTTATGTTAATTTCAAGTATATCTGTTATTTCGCAATCATTGCTAGGAAATAAATGTTTTGTAAATCAATAAATAAAAAAGATATATCCTGAACCGATTTTGAGGTAGTTGGATAACGTTATTTAAATTCTTCAGATAACTTCAGGTTTTATAAAAAGGTTTTAACGAATTCGCGAGAAATACTCGATGAAAAGTATTGTTACCATCTTTAAATTGCTTATTTAGTATGTTTTGTTTCACTTGATTCATTGCAATAAAATAAGAAGAAAAGCTATAACAACATTGTAATTTTGCTTTTGGGTTTGTCAAGCTCATGTAGTGTTTGCTCATGAATCAATTGATATATCAGATCTTTTCTTTACCTTTATGCTTTTAGGTTGTTAATTAATTCTTTAAAAAAATATAAAAGGAAGCACATGTTATCAGAATGTCTGCTGATATTGTTTTATATAAAAGAAATTATTCATAAAAAAGTAAATTTTGTCGCTTTTTCTAACTACATGGAAGGATAGTTATATAGGGTATCCCAGCCCAGTAATTAAATCTCATTTGGTGACATAATATATCATCAACACGCTTATTTTATGTAAATTTACAGTATATTATGTTGCATTCTTCAAGCTCTCGGGTTTTTTCTACCCTTTATCTGTCATAAACTTTACGTTACAGTTTCTAATGCTCCAGAAGTTCGTTTTTGAATTAGCCTTTTAACTGTTTTGATCCGATAGCAACAAAAGAGTTGAGAAGACTAAACGAGCTTCTGGGGTATATTTTAAGTCTGATATCATAATGAGATAGTACATATGAGAAACATAGAAATAGCGAATCACATTTGGATGTATTTTTGTTTGTCATCTAGGTAACTCAAAGCTCTAAACATAGGAAACTAACAATATATTACTAAATATTGTAAACAGCAAAAGTAACATTTATACTAAGTATGTTACTTCCTATCTTTATACCACATATAGATGTCAATGTTAACATATTATATATTGGCTTTCCATCAACATACTTACTTACTTACTCAAAACGAGTCTAACTGATTTTTCTTTTACTTTAATCATTTACAGTAAGGTAGGCTTTTTAACTATGTTCAAAATATTTACATGAATACTATAAAAGAGAAATTTTTTCTTATTACTTACAGCAAATATAGTATTCTATAGTTGAGTGGTAAAGACAATTTTGTGACTGTAGCCTTATTCCAAAGGTAAAATTAAAATTCTAAAGTGTGAAATATAAGTGTGAACACAGGCTGCAAAGTCTTCCTAGTTCTTTACATTCAATTAAACTACCACACACATATATCTAGATCTTCACATTCAATTAAAATACCACACAGATATTTCTAGATCTTAACATTCAATTAAAATACCACACAAATATTTCTAGATCTTTACATTCAATTAAAATACCACACAAATATTTCTAAATCTTTACATTCAATTTAAATACCACACAAATATTTCTAGATCTTTACATTCAATTAAAATACCACACAACTATTCCTAGATCTTAACATTCAATTAAAATACCACACAAATATTCCTAGAACTTTACATTCAATTAAAATACCACAAAAATATTCTTAGATCTTTTCATTCATTTAAAATACCAAAAGAATACTTTTAGATCTTTACATTTATCTAAAATACCACACAAATATTTCTAGATCTTTACATTCATCTAAAAAACCACACAAATATTTCTAGATCTTTACATTCAATTAAAATACCACACAAATATTTCTAGATCTTAACATTCAATTAAAATACCACAAAAATATTCCTAGATCTTTACATTCATTTAAAATACCAAAAGAATACTTTTAGATCTTTACATTTATCTAAATACCACACAAATATTTCTAGATCTGAACATTCAATTAAAATACCACACAAATATTTCTAGTTCTTTACATTCAACTAAAATACCACACAAATATATTTGGATCTTTACATTCATTTAAAATAACATGCAAATATTTCTAGATCTTTACATTCAACTAAAATACCACACAAAGATTTCTAGATCTTTACATTCAACTAAAATACCACACAACTATTTCTAGATCTTTACATTCAATTAAAATATTAAGTATTATATTATAATTATTAAGGCAACCCCTTTCAATCTCTATGAATAGATAACTTGGGAAACAGAAAGGTTTAATTAACTGAACAAATAACCAAATTATGAACAACTGTTAAAGGCCAATAAATTTCACATGTAAGTAACCAGCGGCCAAAAGAATGTCAAAAAATAAAACACTTCTCTTAATCGATTCCAACATTTAAAAAAAAAATTGAAAAAATATTCGACTCAGTCCAGTGATCGATTGATAGAAAGCCGAATCATTAAACAAATAAATTAACTGAAAAGTTATCGACAGTCAAAAAGCTGATACTTCCCCCCCCCTTTTACCAGTGTTTTTTGTGTTTCCTTTTTTCTTATAACATGGCTCTGTACCTTAAAAGATCCCGTCAGTATGTTATTGTTCTATCATATGTCATTATGCTATATTTCTATTATAAATGAGAAAATATGTTAAACCCCAAACGTCAACATTATTTAATTACGTAGTGGAATGAACTATTTGTTGACTCTTTATCAATTCTATAAAACTTTTGGACTATTTTAAATCTCGGTCTATTTCTGCAATTAACTCTTACAGACTTTTGATTTTTAGCCCTGTATGCTAACATTTCCCATGTGAAAATTTATATTTGTTTGTATAAACATTAAACGACAAAAATAAGTGACGTCAGACACGCGATGCAATGCATGTGTTTGTGTTCTGTTAAATTGTTCCATTAAAATTGTTACACGATGATGACTGCTGAACCCATATTTTGACTATTTTATTTTATTGATAGCTCTTCATCTTTTATATAAGCTTTGGATTTCAAATATTTTGGCCACGAGCATCACTGAAAAGACATGTATTGTCGAAATGCGCATCTGGTGCAAGAAAATTGGTACCGTTAATTTTATTACTACCACTGGGTCGATGCCTCTGCTGGTCGACTATTAGTCCCCGAGGGTATCACCACCACAGTAGCCAGTACTTCGGTACTGGCATGAAAATACGGATTTTTTGTGTTATTAAAATTTACTGTTACAAAATGATAAAAATTATTATAAATTAAGGAATGTATCTCCCTCATGCAAAGCTCTGATTCCTTTCACGGATTTGGCTATACTTTTTGGATCTTTTGGATTATAGCTCTTCATCTTTTATATAAGCTTTGGATTTCAAATATTTTGGCCACGAGCATCACTGAAGAGACATGTATTGTCGAAATGCGCACATGGTGCAAGACAATTGGTACCGTTAATTTTATTACTACCACTGGGCCGATGCCTCTGCTGGTGGACTATTAGTCCCCGAGGGTATCACCACCCCAGTAGCCAGTACGGTCATTTTTATAAATTTCCTGTTTACAAAACTTTGAATTTTTCAAAAAACTAAGGATGTTCTTATCCCAGGCATAGATTACTTTAGCCGTATTTGGCACAACTTTCTGGAATTTCGGATCCTCAATGCTCTTCAACTTTGTACTTGTTTGACTTTATAAAAAATTTGATAAGAGCGTCACTGGTGAGTCTTATGTAGACGAAACGCGCGTATGGCGTACTAAATTATAATCCTGGTACCTTTGATAACTAATCAAACGACAATGAATTAACGGCTAAAGAATGACACCCATATGAGACTTAAGGTTTACCATATGTAGATAGTATATATAGCTGTACACATTAATGCGTCTTCTTCTTCTAAGATAAACAGTGCTAAAAAACATGTATTTCCTTTTCACTTAATACAATCAATGAGATGGTACACTTAGTCACATATTTAGTTCATTAATCATAACCATTAACATAAGTGGAAAATAGAGTATAAATCTCAAATAACTCTGAAGTTTCTATGGTCAATAAAGTCATATGAAAATACCGAATAATTACGAAGTTTCTTATGTAAATAGTTCTTACGGACAAGTTTATATATATAGTTGTCTTAATATTATTGTAGATTTACAGATCTCTAGACAAATCAAATTTCCTCTAAAGATGCCAACAAGAAACTTTATCAATGCGGCAATCAATACTGATAAAGAATTACTTGTAGATAATTGAACTCGGGGGAACTTGTTGACTGACTCTTTACTGTTATTCATGTAAATGCAACCAATATTTATAGGTAGTTATTATATCCTCCGAGGGACGTATAATTATCCTGCTTACTATAACTGGAAATTATCAAAGTCAATGTATTTAGCACTGTTATGTGCAAAACAACTATACCGTCCGTATCTAAACAATACCGTCCGTAGCAGTTTAAATCAAATTATACATATTGAAAAGGCTTTAATGTAAAAAATCCTAGAGCCCAGTCAAATTGTAGTAAAACAGCCCATAATATCAAGTGAAATCTTAGAATTGTATCAAACGAAAACGATAACTAGTAAGTTATTGCCAATTAAAGGCACTCGCTAAATGATAATGATGGAAGGATGTGATGTTTGTGTCCGGCGGCAAATGAAATGCATACTCTGGACGAGAAAATATTGATGCATTATAAAGGTAAAGTTGTTTTGCTCTGTGATGGTCCGGCAGGCTGAGTTGACTTTTAATCGTGCTTTAGCTAACAGGGTTGCAGTTCACATGTAGACATATCAAAGTTTTGACTCCGCGCAGAACAGTCTTAAAACTTATTTCGTGATGCCGAGATACAGGACTCACTATGTAGAAGTATTTAACATACTAGCAAATATTGCATCTTATTTTTAAAATGTTATTACTGTTCAGATAAATAAATGTTTATAATAAAGATACTAGAAACAAAAATAAGATACATATTGAAGGTAGATCATAGCGATATGTTTCTTTAGATACAATTTTCTTATACTTATTGATTTAACTATGCTCTTTTCAAAATTATATTAAAAAGATGAGTCTTTTATGCTAGTTTTGAAGCTATCAATCGTTGAGAATTGCCAAAAGATTCTTAGATTAATCATGCAAAAACACATTTTTGTTCATAACAAAAAATCTATGAGATAGAATTTGGAAATAAATTGTGAGAAATTGGGTTTTATAATATGTTTTTGAGGAGAATAGAAAGATTGCAATACATCGTAGAAAGGGGTAAATACCGGGATTGACCTAGTGTTTGATATATAGTCACATTACAGACAAGCATTTGATAAACTTCGCGTCAAACTTTTTGTTGCGAGACACAAGTCACTGGAAAGGTCACTATCTCTATTTACAGAACCATGCCGTCTAAACAATCGCTGGGAGACTTTATCGAAGTTTTAATTTGAGAATGCCTGATTACACTGACTACGTTTTTTACCAGAATAATCATCTTTTAAAGCATATCAAGCCATCTATCACCATCATAACTCAATCTGTCAATCAGATTGGTGAATTACCAAACAAGATAATTACATTCTCATGCAAAAGTAAAACATATATCATTCTTTAATAATCCATACTCTATACGATGTCTCTGTATTTAAAGTAGAAAACATGAGACTGAAATAGCGATCTTCACTTTAGATTCCATTAATGCTATCATCTATTCCTCGTTGATAATCGAACACAGACTACATATAATGTGAATCAACAGCTAGACTCGGGATTACTGAGAAAAATGCAAAAATTATATTGATCTGTATAATGATTGGGGAATAAGCACGTGGAATGATTGGGGAATAACCACTTGGGATGATTGCGGAATCGACACGTGGGATGATTGGGGAATCGTCACGTGGGATGATTGGGGAATCGACACTTTGTTTTGTTTTTATACTTTGTTTGATCAATTCAACAATGTCGTATTACAATAAAACAACTCTAAACTTTGGAATTCACGAGAAGTTAAACTGCTATTACTTCCTGTTAAAAAGTATGATCAATTTGAAAATTACTGTTATAATGTAAAGTAATTGGACAAGTGCGTTTTTATTTTACAAATATGGTAAATTAACATTATAAGATTGTACACAACATTTGATACTTGTATTCAGATAACTGCATTTTTAATACAATTTATTCGCTATATACTAATTGCTAATTATACTTTATACGTGTAATAATATTGCACACTTTACTTTACAGACTATGGAATAATTGTTCGATGAAATAACAAGCCCACGATGATCTTACTAAGGACATGATATCACCCGTTCTTATAATCTGGGCTTTCCTGTCAGTTCTGGTTTCTGGTTTAACTACGTATGCATTCGTTCAGCCTGTGTGGCTTGTTGGTTCCAATCTATTGGATACGTTTGGAATGATAAGTTTGTGTTTATCAAGAACAGTATTTCCGGGAGGAAGCTTAAAACAGGAATGTGAGTTCTATGGTGGATATTTCAATTTGGGAAACTTGCCGTCTGGAGCATGGCAGGCGGCGTGTGTTTTATATGGCGCAGGATGTGTCCTACTTTCATGCGGAGCATTCTTAGCTGTGTGCACATCGTGTATACCATGTGATGTTGTTAGGACTGTTACAGTAATGGCGGGTTATGTACAGTTTGTAGCAGGTAAGTTGTTAGGACTATTACAGTTATGGCAGGATATGTACAGTTTGTAGCGGGTAAGTTTATCGGATTGTTACAGCTATGGCAGAATATGTACAGTTTGTAGCAGGTAAGTTGTTAGGACTTTTACAGTAATGGCAGGATATGTACCGTTTGAAGCGAGTAATTTTATCGGATTGTTACAGCTATGACAGGATATGTACAGTTTGTAGCAGGTAAGTTGTTAGGACGTTTACAGTAATGGCAGGATATGTACCGTTTGTAGCAGGTAAGTTGTCAGTAAAATGTAAAGTCATATGTCCGAAAGGTTGTCAGAACTGTAACAGATATATGGCAGGCTATATATAAAAATAATATATAGATATAGGAAGATGTGGTGTGAGTGCCAATGGTCTTATTGCTAACGAAAAAACCGAAATGCCACAGAAGTTAACAAACATATGTCAATGTATGGCTTTCAATATGGCAAATCCATACCACACAATCAGCTATAAAATGCCCCAAAATGACAAATAAACAACAATTTAAATCAGACAACTAGCGGCCTCATGTATATATGTACACAATAATGAACAAAAAACAAATATGTAAAACATAAACAAACCACAACCACTGAATTACAGGCTCCTGATTTGGGACAGACACATACAAACATAATGTGGAGTGGTTAAACATTGTAATGGGGTCACAACCTTCCCTTTACCTGGGACAGTGGTATAACAATGTCCAGTTTGTAGCAGTATGGTTACTAGAACGGTACCTGGTAGGTTGCTACAAGAGAAACAGCTGATTGCATGATGTGTCCAATTTGTAGCTGGTTTGTCAGGTTGCCATACAACATAAATAAACAAATAAATTGTCTTTGAATTTAAAAGCTTTTTATAAAGCAATCTATTTCTGTAAAACAGGGAGAAGTTCTATAAAATCAATATACTAAATAAAGGAAGTGATTTTGCCCAATTCTTAAAAAATACATACAAAAGCTCCTAAATACATGACGTTATTTGTGAGGATAAAAATCACATACGACACATTGAAACTATGTCATAGTAATAAAATAATTAGTTTGTTTTACCGTATACAAATTTTAAACGTTAAAAAAATAACTTATCTCTAAAATGTTGATGAATCGGGTTGATTGGATTTTGGTTGCTTTTTTTTCTTTAGCCCAATTTGCTACCTAGTCAACACCCCTCCAATATTTATAAATTGAAGTCAAACAGGTCGGTTTGACTATTCACGTGTTACAAAAATGTATCAGGTACAAATTAGCATGACAAAAACTAAACATAACCCAAACTAATTACTTATCATATTAATTCTACTTTAGAGGAAGATTGAAGAGAAAGTCGCAGGAACATCTGTCAACCGTAAT
The DNA here is from genome assembly GCF_965363235.1 of Mytilus galloprovincialis. Lineage (NCBI taxonomy): Eukaryota > Metazoa > Mollusca > Bivalvia > Mytilida > Mytilidae > Mytilus > Mytilus galloprovincialis. Next base: position 2,635,092 of record NC_134842.1, read on the forward strand.
AAGGTCAAATAACTGCAATTAAAATTTTATATACATGTCAATATTGATCTAGTTTATTGCATTGCAATAATGATAATTTCTAATAGATGTATTACAACCAAATGAGATAACAATTTTATTAATGTAAAAGCAAATTTATAACGTGTTTTATAGTTGTAACTTAATTGTAACACCAATAACTTAGATATCTGTTAACATAAACATTATGTTATGTTTGTGTAATAAGTGCCAAGGGAAGGTTTAAATGGCAAAGTGGTAAACTTGTACCATTTGATAAATTGAAAATGCTAAAACATACAAACATACCGTCATCTAATTAAGATTGGACAATATGTTTGGAGAACGAGCTACATACAAAATAATCAAACTTAATGGCTTTGAAATAAACACAACTTATAGAGAGGAACTTAGTTTTCACACATCCTTCGTTTATAAGATACTTACTGACTCAATCGCTCACGAGGTAGATGATTAATGATACAATAATATGTGAGGTAGATTTTTTTATTAAATAGATTAACAATGTGTTGCAATTTTTTGAAACTTAAAACAAAAATATGATGAGCACTTTCTCAACATGATTCGAAGATAAGAAACAAAGATAAAGTATCATTATATCTATTTCACGAGAAAATAGCACTTAATTTTAATGAAAAATGGTTGTTTTATAATCATCTGTTTGTTTTACTCTGAATAATGTTGTGTTTGAAAATAAGGCGCTGATCGAGGATTTGAGGTGATTGGGTGTGCAATCTGAACAACTTCGGCTAGCAGAACGAAGCAATTTTTGTTTGGATTTTATATTTTATAATTTTATGCTTAGAAATGATATTTTCCTGAAATTTGACTTCAGAGGAGGACATTTGGAGGGGTTTAACTGTTTGGAGTCTCTCTATCTACTCCGTTTTAAAAGGCAACGTTTGTGTGTATCAGTTCGGTGAGTATCAATGGAATGGTAAAATGCTTTGATCACGAATGTTGCATCAAGTTTTGTTTTAAGTGTGAATATTTTTTTTCATATTCCCCTTTCCCTTTATTACGACCTAAATCTTTATGTTGATAAATGTCATTACAGGTTTTTACAAGGATCTATTTATTTATTTTATAATGGCTTGAACAATTTGATAATGAATAATTGGAGTTCTTTGAAATATAAAAGAACTCTATCAATAGTAATTTGCAATTGAATTCAAGCCCGTTAAGATATAAAATAACGTTATTACACAGTTCATAAAGTCAGGTTGTAGTCGGCAAAAGGATAAACATTTTAATTATCACCAATTAAATAAATCAACCGGGCTTATAAAATAATGAACTGTAATAATTTTAAAACATACATGATCAATTTATCGATTTCTGATCAGTTTTCGTTTAACATCTACAGGCTAGTTATAATTTATTACTTTTATTAGATTGTTAGGAATTAGGTCATTACTTTTTTCGTTTGAAATGTTTTATGTTTTTTACGTCGGGACCTTTTATAGCCAACTATACGGTCTGCGTGTTTATCATTGTTTAATACCGTACAGTGACCCACAATTGCTTTTATTCACTTCAATGAAACTCTGTTGTCTCATACCGCCTCTCCTTTTTTTAAAGATTGTTGAACCTATCTCAAACTGCATCTATATTAAGTCTTTATTTAGACAAGACGTGGCTTTGTTTTTATTTATCCGACACATGTCAAGCATGTCAACCGTTGAGTTTTCAGCAGTCTGTATATAACTTTTCTTTATTTTGAACTTAATAATGATTGATGACCAATACATGATAAACACTCTCAAATCTCTAATACAGAAAGAAAATACATTCAACATTTATTCCACAATATTTGATTGTTTTTTTCTCACCCCAGAAAAGTTTAAAACATAGAGTAAGGAGCCGAAGAACAAGTTAATTAAGTCTTAGATAAATAATTTTAGTCGATAAACAACACTTAGAATTTTCGTGTAATACTCTCAGTAATCAGGTATATTTTTCAAATATTGGAAGATTACATGTCTTCTACGATTGATGTTTACTTGTCTTTTCGGATGGAATATTGCATGTCTTATATGATTGATCTTTACTTGTATTTTTGTAAATAATCAGAAAATGATTAGAGATTTGTATTATCTAACATGCAATTATTACATTGATAGTTACACCAAACTTACTTATTATTGAGGAGCGTGCTAACATTTATTCGGGAAAGGAATATCGACATTCGATTTTTTCATTGTCCCATTTGATTTTCTAGCCTCTTTAAGCTTGATTTAATGTAAATAAGACAGCTGTATTTGAGAGTTGTTTGATAGATACCAATGCCAATGCGTGCAAACCCTGCATCACCAGTAATTCATACCTTTCTGTTATTCATTTTGGCACTTGTTTTTCAGAAAGTTATAAATCATCGCTTGTCAGAAAGGTCAAAACGGCTACAACAGTACATTTTAGATATTGGCTTGGGTACTACAGATAATTTGTTAAAAAAATTAATTAAATACAACTTGACACGCAAAACCTTGAAACTGAGAATGACAGTACTGTAAACAAAAATCTCAAAGTGTTTTCACTCACATCAGTCACCCTCTTGTGATCGCTGATTTATAACGTTTGCAAAACAAAGATACGTTTGAATGGTGTAACCCGTGTCAGTTTTTATAACACAGATAACGTTTTATTAGCAATGTTTGTTATAGGTTTTCAGAATATAGTTTTCATGATTTATTTTCTTCTACAAATTGCATGAACATCAAACAGTAAAGGAGATACATTTGTCATTAGTATTGAACTTTACTATCTGCTATATGGATGACGACTCAAACTTAGTGACTTTGTTCAAAGCATCTATCCAATACAACTCGAAATAAAGGATACCTCAGATACATGTGACTTGTTGAACGCATCTATCCTATAGAACTCGAAAAAATGGATACCCCAGATACAAGTGACGTTGTTGAACACATCTATGCAATAAAACTCGAAGTAAAGGATACTCCAGATACATGTGACTTTGTTGAACGCATTTATCCAATAGAAATAAAGGATACCCCAGATACATGTGACTTTGTTGAACGCATTTATCCAATAGAAATCGAAATAAAGGATACGAAAGATACATGTGACTTTGTTGAACGCATCTACCCAATAGAAATAAAGGATACCCCAGATACATGCAGCAAAGTTTGATTCCGATATATTGACGAATTGCACCTAATCTCTATCATTTGGATTAAAACACATTGAGTCATTAAAATTAGGTTGCAAACCCGACCACGAGTAAACAAACTTTTTGCTTATGCCTGTGATAAAATAGTCAAATTTATATTTTATATCACCAACTTTCTTATTATTTTGCTTATGTATGACATATTTTTCTATTTCAGTCCTGGTAATGATTGCAGGATTATTTATATATCCACTAGGATTTGGATCATCGTTTATAAGACAATACTGTGGATCTAAGTCCGTCATGTATCAGGCCTACGATTGCTCTATAGGCTGGAGTTTTGTACTGGCCATAACAGGGACGTGTCTAGCCATGTTTTGTCCAGTTCTATCACGGTTTACAGACATGAAAGGGCGCGACATAATGCCTTAATCGGTATTCTTGAGAGTTATTAGGAAAGGCTATAGCATTAAACAAAAGACAAACTTAACTCAGTAATAACATACCTTAAACACGCTTTTGAGAGGGTATAAATGTGTATGAAAAATTTAGAAGTCATTTGATAGAATTGCCAATACATTACTGCTGATGAGCTTAGTAACTACAGTTATTTAGCATATTTACGTATAGCACAAATAGTTAACCAGATCTGGAATGGTAAAACCATCATAACCTTTACAATAGTATACATAATGATACTTAGCTGTATAAATCTAAAACATGTAGAACCAGTAATTAGTAGCTTGGTAGAATGATTTGTTGTATAATGATCTCCAAGGCTTAAGGTACAAGTATCGTTGTTATTTGTCGAGTTGTTTCATTGTTACGTTATGTTAATAAAATTTACTTATAAATGCTGTTTTATTTCACTGAAATATCTCAAAATAAAAGATTTGGGTATACTTTAAAGATACTGCACTGAAGCAACACTGTCAAATTAAAAAGTAATGTATTCTTGGTAATAAAAAGTGGAAGAACCAATAAAACACAGCGAGGAATCTGATGCTCATTAGTTTTAGTTTATTGGTATGGTTCATAAGTGTTTTTGGTTTCTCGTTTGTTTATAGATTTGACAGTTGGTTGTCCCGTTTGAATGGTTTTGCACTATTTTTTTGTGGGGGGCCCTTTATAGCTTGTTGTTCGGTGTTAGCCAAAGTTTATGACATTGAAAAAAGTAAGGTTATATTGGACCAATTATTGATTCAAGAGAAAATAAAACAAAACACTGCTGCAATTGAGAAAATTGAAAAAGGTTTACACGAAGTCATCAATAGTAAAGTTAAAGATTTGATCAAAGGAAATGGACAAGCTTTACCTCAATTTACTCTATTATTTGAACCTTCGGATCGATCACGGTGTCAAAAGGATTGTCTTTGAATCCCGTTCGGATCGTGCTATATTTTAAAGCATTGGTTATTACATCCCTTCGGGTCATCAAACTTGGGTCTTCCATGATGTCAAAAACCTTGGTTACTAATCACCTCCGGGTCGTGAACGATTTCATCAACCTTGGTGGTTACAAACCCGCGGGTATTCCATGATGTCAACACTTATGGTTATTAATTCACTTTTTGTCATATTTACCTATATCATATCTATTTTTGATTGTTTACGTATCGTTGTCATTATAATGGAACTTGATGCGACTGTTATACAAGTGAGCGGTTTGACTTGCTATAAAACCAGGTTCAACCCACCATTTTCTACATAAGAAAATGCTTGTACCAAGTCAGGAATATAAAGTTGTTATCCGTTTGTTTAAAGTGTTGAGCTTTTGATTTCACCATTTGATTAGGGACTTTCCGTTTCGATTTTTGCAACATTGTGTTATAATCTTAATTACAATGAAAATAAACAAATATGTGACAAAAAGCACAAAAAGGCATTAATACAAAGCACATCAGCAAAAATGAAAAACAAGAATACGAAAATTTACAATTTACAATTGCACAATGGCACAATGACGGAATGTATAAGTACAGAACCACGTCATAAGTATAAAAATGCACAAAAATGAGTATACACAAAGCACATGGCCAATAATGAAAGACAAGAATACAAAATAATCATTGAACAATAACACAATGACGGGATGTATAAGTACAAAGTCACTTACCATAAAAGAAACCCAGACTAAACAGTAAATGATACAAAAGGACATATAATACTAAAACTTCAACAATTTACATGTATCGATATGAAAAATAAAATGCTGCTCCATGTATCGAGCTATAAAACAATCTGTTGCTCTGTACTATAGATAAACAAACACAATCCTTGAATAACCAGTTTGATGGGTTCATTATTAACCCTTGGATTCATTTGAGCACTACATGTCAAGTCTGACAATTTATATTTCTCTTGAGAAATGTCTTTACAGAACTTGTTAACATTCTTAAATTACAATTGTCAGATACCAAATAACTATTTGATTTGTTGTTTATTAGCTCAACGAATGCTATATTGAAAGTTCGTCTCTGAAATGTCAAAGATAAGAATATATATTTCTGATCCGGAAACATTGAATCAACTCTGACAACAAACATTGATGTTTAATACTAACAACCCTGTGAAGAGTAATTAAGACCTATACAAAGCCTATTGGTACTAACAGCCCAGTGAAGAGTAATTAAGATCTATACAAAGCCTATTAGTGATTATGTCTCATTGTGTGTCAACATATCGTTCTTTACAATCATTATAAAATGTTAGATCACATGCCTGAGTTGTTACTGTTTTAAAATAAATACAATGTAACTGTTTGGGTTGATGTTATACGCCCGAGCAGGACATTAAAACTAAACTGTGTAGAAGAACATTGAATGTCACTATGTAATTGTGAAGGATTTACGTTTTAAGCACAACAATCACGTTTCTATATTGAGGCAATGGACAAGATAATACAATGTAATTGTTAGGATTTTGTTATTCGACCTTACATCAGCAAAACAAACTAAACGCAGATAATACGATATAAATGCTAATGGTTGGAGTTATATCTACCAGAATCACACGTTTCTCAGTCCAGGCGGTGCACATGGTACAATTCAATGTTCTTGTTCAGGATTGATGTTATACGCCTTTACATGCTATATTGAGGTAATGCACAAAGTTTAATACACTGTCGAGGTTATACGTACCCGTAGCACACACAATGGATGATGCATGTATGTAACATGAAACTCGTATGATTCTGAAATGATCGTCTCTAAAAGTTTTCTGTTTACAATTTTTTGTATAACTCTTAAATTGTTTGAACATCACAAGAGTAAGCAAGTTATTTAAACAATTCTGAAATACCTGTCTATAGATATCATAAGCTAGTCTGAACATAAACAAATGAAGTTAGTCACCACCTGGTGGGTACTTTTATTTAGTATGGCAAATAATAAACTCCATCCCATTAAAATTGCGACATATAGAAAACCATACGGAAAACCAAATGCGGAGGACTGATATTCCCATCTGACTAATTATAATGTTCCCTGTCTGATTGCATATGTTGAACAACTCTTGATTTTGCGTAACATTTCGATATCGAGTTGATTTGTTTTGTCGTAATATCTAACTGAAAGGAACCATAATGACATCAGCCATCATTTGATATAATGATATTTAAAATAATCAAATCAAAAGTATCTCCAATAAACTCAATAATATGGTCAATAATGTTTCCAAGTTCTCTAGTTCTGGTAGTAATGTATTATAATTTTGATTCCTTAAAATTTCTACATTCTAGATTCTGTTGAACAAGCGATCGTTAAGTCAATACTAATACATTTCCCAGAACAAACATTTTAAACTCATTCAATAATGTTTTTTTTCAATCAGTGAACTGTTTATTAAGTCCAAGTTGAAAGTAATTTTAAAGCTGTCAGCGTATTTTCAGGGCTGAAAATGGGAATATTGCTTTTTTTTAATACATCTTCCTTTTCTTTTTACTGTTACCTAAACTCACATGTACAACATGTAATATAGTGAAATATTTATTTAAGAAACCTCATCAAGTTTCTCTTCAATATTATTTAAGAACCGAACCAAAAGTAATCCAGTACATCACATATATTGACATACCAATATTTGAAAAAGAATGCAGCTTATTTAAATCCATTGTTGTCAGTTTTATACATAAGCACACCTCAGACAGTTTTTCGAAGTAACGGTGTTCAATCATCTCCATTATTATCGCTATATTGATAGTTTACAATATAAACCATAAAACCATTTCTCAGATTGTGCTAATTTTCCTATGAAGTGAACGTAAACAATTGGTGATTCGTTAATTGACAGAGTTTGAAAACCGTGAACTTGAAAACAAATGATGTACTTTAAATATAATTTTCGTTCTTATTGAGTAGGATAAATTTAAAGAGAGTAAGGAATTTGTTGTGTTAATCTACAAAATATTACATGTGCCACCGAAAAACATCACATCAAATTATCACAATGGGACTGTTGGGCGTTTGAGGTCATAATGTTTATTGAGGTACATGTATGCTCTTAGCCAACACATTCTTAATCAAGGTCTTATCACATTACCGAGTCCAATATAACTCCATTAAAACAAGAGAAAATTTACTAAATTGCTTGTATATTCAGAAAATAAAATCCGTTACATTATCATCAGTAATCGCTATTGAAATTTAGGTTTTAGTTTGATGTTGTTTTTTTTTTTACTTTATTTTAATTTGACACATCGTTTACCTTGCTCTTGGACTTGCGTTACATTCCGATATCAACTTATTTTTTTGTTGTTATCTTACTAAAGTGAACGTTAATGTCTTCTGCGATTTTTGTATGTATTGAAATTAAAAACCATCAAATCAAAATAATCTCCAATAAACCTTGCTGCCAATAATATTTTAAATTCTGAAGTTCTAGTAGCTACTTCGTTTTATTTAAATTCCGTATAAAATCTACATTCTAGATTATGTTGTACAAGCGTCTGTTAAGGCAATGCTAATAAAATTTCGAGAACAAACATTTCCTGATTGTAAACTTTGTAAATTTATTTGATTTGTTTGTATTAGTGAACTGAGACAACTCAGTATTTCGTATTCTACAAATTCTATATAGTCTTTATAGTTCTTGCACTGAAAATAAATAAAATATACTCCTTTGAATTATTTCAGTTGAAAAGTAATACTAAAGTGGTCCGTTTTTACGTACTAGGAAGCGTATATCTTTTAAAGCTGAACATGGGGAGTTTGCTTTTTTAACAAATAAACACAGTCATTTTATTTTTAACCTTTACCCACATTAACATCAAATCGTAAAATATTGCTTTAAGAAATCTCATGACGTTTCTCTTCGAATATTATTGAAGAACCGGAAGTAATCCAGTCCATCTAATATAATGACATTCCAATATTTGAAAAAGAATGCAGCTTATTTTAACTTAATTGTTTTAATTTTTATGCACAACCATGTCCCAGACAGTTATTCCGATTTACTGGTTCTTTCATATCCATTATCATTGCTAAAGTAATATTTTCAATTATAAACCCAAAAAACAGATTTTGTATCTGAGATTGTATAAGTTTTTTTCTATCAAATGGACGTCAGCAATTAATAACACGTTTATCAACGGAGTTTTAAAACAGTTTGACTTGAAAATAAATGATGTACTTTTACGTCTTTGCCATTTACTTATGGACTATCCGTTATGAATTTTCCTCGGAGCTCAGTATTTTGTGATTTTATTTTTTCTTGTTGAAAAGGTTAAACATAAAAAATGTGTAAAAACATCAATCAAAATAAAAGATATAATAATAAAAGAAGACTGTGTATGATAGCTTTTCGATTTGGAAAATTAAAAAAGACATTACTCTAGATCTAGAATGTTAAATAGCTCACTGCACACATTCGAACACTGTATGTTGTTAGTTTTAGCCATGTACATATGTTGAGGAGTCTAATTGAGGTTTCAATACGGAAACGAATATGGGAGGACGGACAGAAAGACATTCTGTAAGACGGACAGACGAAAAGACGAACGGGCAAGGGTAACACTTAATAATCCACTTACCTACAGCAGGGACATAAAAAGAAGATGTGGTATGATAGCCAAGGACACAACTATTAGCTAGATGCTTGTACTTCCAAAAATATGTGTCTAATAACAGATGAACAGGGATCGTCTCATCGTTGCCCTAATCATGCTGTCGTTTCATATATCCTAGACCTGAATTTTATATATACTATTCTATAACAGACATACAGACAATTGATGCAATCATATACTCTGATATATGCATTTCTTGTCTTCGTTATTTAATCCATGCATGTATAGACTGTAGACCCCATAATTGTCAATTAACTGTCCCATTTAAAGTCACTACTTTCTATCTGATTATACCAGGCTGAATGATGGAAATTTTGGAAAAATCGTTACTGACCTCTGCCATATTCAAATTCTTTGTTGTAGTATGTTGTTATCAAAATATAATCATATTATCCTTTATGTATCGTTTTTTCGATGATGTGTTTAAGCAAATAATCCATAGAAGACCGTCTACAAAAAAAACATGGAAAACAAAGCTGATCCAGCTTTTGCCTCATATACTGGTGCTTCGGAAGGGTTGCATATACTGCTTGTCATCGGTCACAGATGCTGCGGAAGGATAAGCTTATATCGGTCAGCGTCAGCTATCGGTGCTCCGAATGGGTTAGCTGGACATGCTTTGCATCAGATACAGGTGCTTCAGAAGCAGGTTATACAGACGGATACGTCTCTACCACTTTGTACCATATACGGATGCTCCGATACCACTTCAAAATATAAACATGTGCTCCGAAGGCATACTCTGATATCGTTTGACATCAGAAGTAGGTTATTCGAACGTATAAGCTTCTACCATTTTGTATCATATACATATGAGCCGATACCACGTGGCATTACATAAAGGTGCTATGGATACTTAATTTAATACTGCTTGACATCATATACATTTTTCTCCGGAAGTTGAATCGGATGCCGATTGGCAGAAAAAACAGGTTACCATTCAAGGATAGGCTAATACCGATTTGTTAAGCAAAATTTTAGAAAAATGTCGACTAGAACACCTATGGTATCGTTGCTTTAAATTCTACTGGGCGTTATATCCTCTTCCTGGAATTATTTTTAATTCCATTTTGTTTTATTTTACATATGTGTGCTCAACTATATCACATCATACCTACAACTGTTATTTACATCTGTTTGTTGCATTCATCATTTTAAAAATTTTACTTTACAACTTTGTACAAAATAGAGTAGTTTACGCACGCTTAGTTTCTTCTAAAACATTGAATTTATAAAATTATGACAGCATGCACTTAGATAATAAGACACTGAGGTTACTTGCGACAGTTCTTGTGTTACATTTTGGCGATGGCAGGCATGTCAGATATTATTTGCATTAACTGACCTTCAAGCATGGCTGTTCATTATTTATACAATTCAGTCTTTTCAATCATCAGGTTTATCAAGTCTACAAAATTTGTATTTGTTCTGTTAGAACAGTGAACCGTTGACAACAGTGTAAAAATAATTAAATACTAAACAAAGTTGTAGTTTGAAATTCATACAATATCCCCTAACTACTTTGTTTTTTATCTGATTTGTTTCAACCAAGAAAAGAATCGTGACGCTGTCATTATAGCGTTTAGATTTCAATTCAATAACTTACATCCGGTCTAACTATTTTTAATTGTAAATCAATTACTTGAACTTCATCAGTGGTATTGATATCAGTCAATTTAAGTTTCCTTGTCAAATCCAAAGACGATATCCATTGTATTCATCATCAATTAACCAACTATAAGCTGTCGATATTCCGTGTATTACAACACTGTTTAATATTACGTATATTTAGAACCACCAGATTAAATAATTCAGAATAAAATAAACGAAAAGAACTTTCAAAACAGTTTGTGTTTGAAACGACCGACAAAGCAGCCAACAATATGGTTCTAGTACCGGTAGACCGTAAATACTACACGGACAATCTTAAGAATGAAATTTTAAATTCATCTTCTTTAAAGTCAGTGTGATTCCGAGAGAGTCATATGGTAAACAAACATACCATAACCACATAGCAGCTTAAGGTTTTTTTTACACCGCTGTCCTAAGTTAGGGGAGGGTTGGGATCCCGCTTACGGTCAGAAGAAATCCGCAAAATTCTGTATGTAATCAACATTTTCAGAAAAACTTATAGCAAAAGGACTTACTTGCTGAAAGTTGGGTAAATTCTACGCTCGACCAAATCATCTCCACAAATAACTTGAAGATTTAGCGTTCATCATCTCGTTAAACCCTGATGCACACTTTATGTTTCTACCTATTTAAAACGTGCGTGACATTCAGTTGGTGTTATTGGTTCCTATCTTTCCGACAAATGTTAGCTTTATATTGCTATACCTAGAAAATGTGTACCTTAAATCAAGTCGTTAGTTTTTTTTATGAATAGTTTATCATTTGTATTCCGGGGCTGTTTATAGATTATACTTCGGTATTGGTTTCGTTCATTGTTAAAGGCCGAACGTTGACCTGTAGTTGTATAGACAATTGTCATCAGGTCTTAGGATAGTATCTCATTGTCAGGCATACCATGCGTCCACCTGATATTGTTGTTTAAAACGTTGTCAACATCCTGAATTAAATTTAAAAAAATATTGACAATTCGGATTGGTTGCGATTTTAACCTTATGACAAAATAAATTATTTCAATATCCTCATGTTGAACTTTCAATTTCTCTTTGTAGATGTAGAAATGTCTAAAGTTTTATTTTTTTTTGCCATAATTTACGTGCGAGTCGTTTTCGTTTCCTGATGTGTTTAACATAAATGCAAATTTTAATGATTGTAATTTGCTTAGAATATACAGAAAACTTTTCCAGAAATATTCACCACGTTTGAAAATTAAATTAAGGATGATTAATATCATGGACAAATGCACAATAAAACTTTGAACATTACTACAACCTATGCTATTTACTTGATATAAATTAGTCATGTAGTTATTTGGTAATATTGTTTTGAAATTAATGATTTTAGTTGAAATGATTGGACATCTTTTGAGAGGGAACTCACTATTGAATAATGACTGTATCTCCGAAAAATGTGTTCATTTTGGTCTTCTTTCAACCAGTAGTACATCTTTTGACAAAGTGGTTGCGATGGATGTACAAGTACGCAGCCACGTCTGGGTAGAATTGAGACTTATACAGATGGCTTTCATTATACATGTAAAAGATTTATAAAAAGAAAAATCGGGGTCAATGGGCAATTTATTTCAAGGCATTCAAATGGATAAACCAGAGGAATTTTAAAATCTGACAAAACCTCCAATGCATGACAACCGAACATCCTTAAAGAGAGTTTCACGATTTCTGTGCGTTACAAACCACTGTAACAACTCTCGGAGGGGTCCGTACGTTGCTTTAATATTGCAAACATGTTTATCGTTATCAATGAACCCTGGTTTTAAAAAAAATACCAGTGGCAGTCGAAATTTACAAGACCGTCATCCCCATACGATCTCTATTACAGAGCATACCTATTGTATTTGTTGAGAAGATTTGTTCGTCCTAAAAATTGACAAAAGCATTTGCAACTAAACTTTAAGCAACCAAAAAGAAATTAATCAATCAATCTACATATTTTTATATTGGTTTCTTATGCATCTTTTCATACAATCTTATAAATTCTGTATATTAAATTGTTTAAAACTTAAAATAATTCCAGTCGTACGATGTTAATGAAACGAAGGACTGTTAGAGGGAAATGTTAAAAAACTACAACAATTTTGTTAATCAAAGTTAGATCAATTTGTTCTGTTGAAACGAAACACGACCGTAAATATCAGAATTATTTCTTCATCATATGTTCATGTCCGTTTCATAATGTTGTATCTTTATCATTTATATGGTGTCTGCAGACTGAACATTTATTTATCTTTCAAATTGATAACATTATTTATCCATGTGTTAAGGATGTATTCTTCTGACGTTTCAGTCTCGTTCAGTCTCGTTGAAATCTCGTTCTTGAATTATTTCCAAAACATGTGATACAAGTGAAAAATATCAATGAATTTTAAAAATATTATAATCAAACATAACTCTGTGAAAAATTGTGTATTTACAATGAATGGTTTTTGAGGAATTCAGTTTTCCAATTTTACGACCAATCAAGTCAGTACTTTTAGCCAAAATTTTCAGAAAATCAGCGAGGGATACAAAAAATGATTTTACAAGAATCATGTACATCCCATATCATTTTGGTCTTTTCAAATTTCTTAGATATGTATTGTTCCAATCATTTATTACAAAAAAAAACTTGAATTAACTTGCATTTTGTTCTTAAAACTGAGAAAAATCACAAAAATAGACAATTGGCACCATAGTAAATTTTACAAAAAAACAAACGTCAAAATATAGTAAAATTTTCTTATATTAACACCGACGTATTGTTTTTCTAAGTAAAATTTATTCAGATTGGTCCACTTCACCTTTATAGAAAGTATGAAAAAAAGTTTAATTGTGGAACTGTGATTTTTTTTCACGATAATAGCCCAAAAATAGCTAAAAATCGATGAAAAATGGGAAAATCATCCAAATTGGGCATTTTCAAAGGGCCGTTTAGCACAAAAAGAAGTGCACCACCATATGATTTTTTTTCTTCACCAATTATTTTGTTACAGTCTTATAAACCAAAAAAACAGGTTAAGAAAAAAAGTTTAATTCTAGAAATTTTTGGCTCCTCAGAGGTGTACATCCTTAATCATTTAATGCAACTAAAAAAGTAACAATGTTTTACAAAGTTTCATTTGATAAGTGCTTACTTGTCAGATAAAGTGGAAATCCTTTCAAACTTGACTTTGATTGAATCTTTTCTCGTCCAGATATTTTAACAAATAGTTTTCCTTGGATTTATCGATCCTCCTTCCGATACCATTTAATTCCCATGTTTAACTTAGAACTGAGAATAATAGGAGGAAGAAACATATTTATTACATTCGGAACCATTCCCTTTGATTCCAAATGTAATCAGTTTTGAAATCTTGTACTTGTTAACAGTATAATATGCTGATCACACATATTAATGTCACGAGACATTTGTTCAACCATTAAATCGGATAGTAACAGGGAATATATCATATCTCCATTTAGCTGATTCTAAAATATATCATGAAATATCTTCAAATTAGACAGGTCAAATAGAGAGCGATTTTATAACTAAAGATATGGGTAAAACAGACATGGAATACTGGTGGTCAATAGAATAGAAAGGAAGACATTTATGAACATGCAAGGTCCGATCTCATCTGGTGTCACATAGTGCACATGATATATTTGTAGCAACAATATATAACCCTACACGTCAACCTTAAATCGTCCTTAACATGCATGACATATTTGCCTCTGGATGTTAAGAATCAATCAATCAATCAATCAATATAAAACTTAAAACTAGTAGTCCCTCATCAGAAAGAAAAGTCATCAACGCTATCACAGTGATTTTGTAACTCTATAATGCTAAAAAAATTAATACAGGTTTCAGAGAGAAGAAACATCATAAGTCGAAGAAATAACCGACAACAACGTAATGACAAAAAACACAAAACGACGAAATGGCAAACAACTATCAGCAATACTCTATATAGAAAACTCAAGACTGAGCGACAAAAAACAAAACAAAACGGGGTTATGGCTTAAGGTAAAATTACGGTCGCCATCATGAGCTGTATGACCATTATGACAAAAGTGTGTCAGAAATCATATCTGATATTCTTCCTCAGTTATAATAACCTTCCGTCATAACCGATCTGAACAATGAAATAACACGACGGGTGCCGTATACGGTGCAGGAAATGCTTTCCCTTCCGGAGCTCCTGATTTCACTCCCGGTTTTTAGTGGAGTTCGTGTTGTTTCTTATTTACTATTTATAACTGTTGATGTAAGTGTTCTGTGGTTTTGTGAGTCTTTGATTACTCCTTGATTTTGATTGTTTTTGTCGTAGGCCCTTACCTCAGGAAAATCGGATATCTATTGTTGTTGTAATAATAACAATAGAAAAACAAAGGATATGGGGTATTCGTGATCCAAGACAGAAAATCAATACATGCACTGCAAATGAACAGCGTTTTTATGGCTGTCCTTCATCTTAAAATCAAATGAAGGGCTTCAACACGGAGCAAAAACGTATTACCTCACTGCAAGTGAAAGACGACTAAGCACCAGCTGGGGCAAAGAGTTTTGCAAAAACATCTTCTTTATGTTCTTAATAGTCATCCCATTCACTTTAACTTCTGTATCACTGCAGTTACATACAGCATTCACATGTTACGAATATTATTATTGGTTTCTACAGCACTAAAAATACTCACGAAATAAACTTTGGTTCATAATTTAAAGATATATTGTTTTGGTGTAAGGCGATATTGAGAGCTTAAATCTTTTAAAAGCGTGTCACAGACGAAATATCACCACTCAATATGACACCCAAAAGAATAGTCTTCCCGACAGAAACTATTGGCGTTTGTGATCTAATCATATAATTTGTCATTGTTATACCCTGTATGTATTAATCCATCAACCCTTATCGTGTTAACTTGATGTGGTTCTCTAAAAGGAAAAGCCTTTGACGTGTAAAAACTTGTTGTTATATTGCTGAGCGCGTCAAAAGAATGTATCACCTAGGTTTTTAGTGTAAGGTTAATATTTACCATATCTACTACGAAATACAATTTAATGTTGCCGGGCAGACGCCCAATCCGAACTTGCCTTTATGATTTTAACCCCCAAATACCCACCAAAAGATCTTGGAATGAACACATAATAAACTACGCAGACATTACCCCCTTTGTTGTATCAAATAATATTCGTGGATTGTATGTAAAAGAAGAAAACGAAACACCTAATTTCAACTTTATTCATTTAGTATTATAGATTGCACGAATTTTTCTTGATACAGAGTTGTACAAAAAACTAATCAACTATCCAAAAACGATCCATAGAATTTTTATGTGACATCCTTTTTTATTTCCAATATTCCTAACACAACATGTAATAGAGACATTAAATTTAATGAGAATATTTTGATTTATTCGTTTTAATATATTATTTATTGGACATATTACATAATACTATCAGCAATTAAACTTTTATCTAATTCAGACATTGCTGTCTTTTATTTAATAAAAACCATACACTAAACGTAAAAACTATTATCATTTCTATGCTATAGAAAATCGATAATTTACCTCGCATCAATACAAAACACGATTTTCCAATTTAACATGAACAAGCTCAGTTGGCATTTAACTGATCATGCTATATATAATTTAAAGGTCTACAATAATGTAAGAAAATACATCACTTCTTGTTTGCAGCCAGGCAAATTATCAACTTGATGATCTTTTAGCGGTGTTATGTGCTCTTACATTAACATTATGGATATATACTCAGTACAAACATTCTCCTGTTTAGAGGCCCGAAGTTGAACAGAAGAGGCATGGATGGACGAAGTTAAAGAAAATAGCCATTGAGAAACGAAGTTAAAAAAATAGCTTGTATGGACAAAATTAAACAGAATAGGCAGGAAGGGATACAGTTGAATAGAACACCCAAGGAGGGACAACATAAATGAACAATTCACAAATGTCATATCATTCCTAAGGCCTTATTACAAAAATGTATTCGTTTTTTTTTTTAATTTTTAGACTGTTTAATTCATGTTGAGGTCTGGTATCTTAGTCTAATTTTAATTGTAGGCATTTGTTAAGTTGTTTTATAATTTAATGTTTCTCCTTTTAGTCCACTTGTGACTTGCTTGTTGTAATTTCATCATTTTTTAAATTTTGCCATGACGTCCAATACACTCATCGTGTATGCCAGAAAGTAAACCAACAAAAATACCAAACTTCATGGAAATCTCAAAACGAAAATTCCGAATGGCAATTCCAAAAACCAAACACATCTGTCAATGTGGATTCACATTATTATGAGACGTGTCACGGTACTTTTCTATCCCAAATTCATGTATTTAGTTTTGATGTTCTATTTGTTATTCTCATCGGATTTTGTCTAATGCTTAGTTCGTTTTTGTTTCTGTTACATTTTAATGTTGTGTCGTCATTCTCTTATATTTGATGCGTTCCCCTCGGTTTTGGTTTGTGACCCGGATATTTTTTTTCTATCGATTTATGAGTTTTGAACATCGGTATACTACTGTTGCCTTTATCTAAGAATGGACAATAACATAGATATAGAACAAAAAGAGAAAAACATTTTGAAAAGAGTAAACATAATATAAACATGCAAAGAGAACCAACGCAAAGAGAAATGGTCAAATAGTGTCATTAAAGACCAATTATAACTCCAATATGGAGACGGCGGACAATTTTTACTATATTGTATTAATTGTTGGTCTTGTCTTGCTGATTATTTTGTCTATATAAGTTTCTTTCTTATATTATTGTTTTCCAGATAAAAGGTAATAACTGGTAAATTTTTCATTTAATGTCAATATAAGAAATCCTGTTACAGTTTTCACGTACAAGGACAATAGGGTACCCTCATTTCTGAACATTTCTGTCCTTGTCATATTTTTGCCTTGGAATGAAATAAATTCAAGGAAACATGAACATTCTTGTTTTAAAACCAGTGCATCAAATACGATGAATTACACCACTACTGTATAAAAATATGAAACAAGTAAGTTCAGGCAAATTCTAATGTTGCATGGTACGTAATCTTTCATAGCGAAATTAAAAAATAAAGAAAAAGTAACCAAAGGATAACTATGTCTATTGAACGATTTGAATTTTATCTGTTTTACATCTTATGAGTAAAGGGTAACTATTGAACAGTTTGAATATTAACTGTATTTACATCTTGTATGATTATTTATATGTCATTGAACGTTGTGTTTCTTCGCTTTTTCATTCGATTATTTCCTGCATCTCAATAGATAAGTCGATTGAGAAGTTTCAAATGCAAATTTTACACGACTATTATCAATTTATCAAATTTAATTGAAAATATTTTAGCAGCTAAAATGCTATAATTGAACCCTGTTCCTCCAAATGTTTAAGGTTTTGTTCACAACATCAATGGATTTGTAATACTGTCTATACAAGGTAGGATATGTATAACACCTAAAACATTTTGAAGGTTTTGTTCACGACATCAATGGATCTGTTATAGTGTCTATACAAGATAGGATATTAATAACAGATAAAACATATTGATAGTTTTGTTCACGACATCAATGGATACGTTATAGTGTCTATACAAGGTAGGATATTTATAACACATAAACCATATTGAAGGTTTTGTTCACAAGATCAATGGATCTATTAAGTGTCTATACAAGGTATGATATTTATAACACATAAAACATTTTGAAGGTTTTGTTCACAACATTAATGCATATGTTAAAGTGTCTGTACAATAGTTATCAAAGGTACCAGGATTATAATTTAGTTCACCAGACGCGCGTTTCGTCTACATAAGACTCATCAGTGACGCTCATATCAAAATATGTATGAAGCCCAAAAAAGTAGGATATGTATAACACATAAAACATATTGGCGGATTTGTTCACAGCATCAATGGATATTTTATAGTGTCTATACAAAGTAGGATATGTATAACACATAAAACATATTGGCGTTTTTATTCACGACATCAATGGATCTGTTATAGTGTCTTTACAAGGTAGGATATTTATAACACATACAACATATTGCAGGTTTTGTTCACTGCATCAATGGATCTGTTATAGTGTGTATACAAGGTAGGATATTTATAACATATAAAACATATTAAAGGTTTTGTTTACGACATCAATGGCTCTGTAATAGTGTCTATAAAAGGTAGGATATTTATAACACATAAAACATATTGAAGGTTTTGTTTACGACATCAATGGCTCTGTAATAGTGTCTATACAAGATAGGATATTAATAACACATAAAACATATTGCAGGTTTTGTTCACTGCATCAATGGATCTGTTATAGTGTATATACAAGGTAAGATATTTATAACATATAAAAGATATTGAAGGTTCTGTTTACAGCATCAACGGATACGTTATAGTGTCTATACAAGAGGGACAAAAGATACCAAAGGGACAGTCAAACACATAAATCTAAAACAAACTGACAACGCCATGGCTATAAATGAAAAAGACAAACAAAAAAACACATGACACAACATAGAAAAGTAAAGAATAAACAACACGAACCCCCCCAAAAAAAACTAGGGGTGATCTCAGGTGCTCCGGAAGGGTAAGCAGATCCTGCTCCACATGTGGCACCCGTCGTGTTGCTTATGTGATAACAAATCCGGTAAAAAGTCTTATTCGATAGGTCATATTCAAGAAAGGGAAGGGGATTGTAGTTACGACGTAAGGAACATATCCGATATCATCTGTGAAACGTTTATTCCATAACGGTCAAACAACTCGTGACATGGTAGGATATTTATAACACATACAACATATTGAAGGTTTTGTTCACAACAGCAATGGATTTGTAATAGTGTCTATACAAGGTAGGATATTTATTAAATATAAAACATATTTGCGTTTTTGTTCACGACACCAATGGATCTGTTATAGTGTCTATACAAGGTATGATATTTATAACACATTGAACACGTATGTTTTCTACAATGGTACAATGTTAGCTTTTTACTAATATAGAATAACAAGCTTAATTTCAAATACATAAGGTTGTTTTTCTATGAATTGCGAATCGTTTCTAACTTAAGCTACAGTCATGATGACTTTAACAGTACAAATAACCCTTGATTTATGTTTATTTTAAATATACCCGTTAATTATTTTATAATTATTGTTGTAAATCATGTTTCCTAAATCAATCAAAAATTAATGAAACATTATAAATCTAATTTTGTTATACATTTATCATTTCCTTTCCATTATGATTTCGAGTGTTGATTTATTCTTTTTGAAGGAAAAAAAAGTAAATACAATTCACAATAGTGTTGGTTGATTGTGTTTTACATAAAATAAATAGTTTATTAAAACAAAAAAGATTTCGTCACCTTGTTTCAATGAAAGGAAGGGAATCCATTTAGGGTATTCCCAGCTTATTAGGTAACTCTTGGAATATAATTATTACGACTATTTCTAAGGAAATTTTAAGTTTATAATGTGAATTATTCGAAGCTCTAATTATAAGATTTGTCTATCTCTTGAATAAATTTAACCTTTGGTTATGAATTTCAGTGCTCTTAATCATCGTATTTGAATTTTCCTTTCACTTGCTTTGATCCGAGAGCCCCCAATGAGTCTTGTGAGGATTTAAAGCGTTTCTAAAGTACATTATTAGCATGGTATCGATGATAAATTCGTAAATGTATGATGCAAGTAGCGAATCAAATATTTTCATTGTAGGATGTAATAATTTTGTCAGCTAGGTAATGCGTATAAAGTGAATTCCTTGATCAATCATTTTGGAGAACTTCCAGGCTCTAAACATAAAAAACAAACGAGAAACAAACACATATAGTCAATAGCAATAGTAACATTTATACTAATTATATTACTAAATATTTTTATACCACATACATATGTCAATTTTAAGATATTATATATTGGCTTTCCATCAACAAACTAACTTACTCAAAACCATTTTAATTAATAGTTTAATTAATTAATTATATTTAGAGTAAGGTAGACTTTTAAACTAACAATTTACACAAATACTATAAAAAGTAGATTTTGCTAATTATGGAAAACAGTTAGAGTATTCTTTAGTTGAGTGTAAGAACATTTCTTTCACTTTACTTCACATGTAAAATAATAAAATTATCAAGTTTGAGGGCCTATAACACAATTTTTGAGGGAGATAGACATATACAGTATGATTTACTATCATGATTTTCTTTTGGCTGTACCCCAGTTCCCTTACTAGCATTAAAGCTACTTTTGCAGATACAGAGCCATTGTTCAGTTGTATGTGAACCTGATCTGTAGACAATACAGTATCCATAATAAAATATATTACAATATCATACAACGCTTACTGAATAATCTTAAGTTTACGTTTTCAGCACTTGTCTTTTCTGGATAATACAATAATTAGAAAACTATGACGGTAAGTGCTCCTATTTCCGGGCAGTTTATTTTTATTTCTTACCCATGCAATTTTTGGTCATATAATTGACGTTTCATTAAATAGAGGAATATCGTAATCATCGGTTCAGTCATTAAATGTTTAATACATTGACCGTCACCGTTTAGATTGACTATTCCAAAATGGAAATTACAGGCAATCATTGAGACGTATGAACATGAAATGATGTTAAAAACTGTTTTATGATTTGATGCAGTGTTGTGTTGTACGCACTACCGAAAGAGTCGTTGCAAGCGTAATTAATGAACGTCCAGAGAGAGTAACATGTAACGTTCCAATTCTGACTTGACGTGGCTGCTTATTTATACACCAAGGACAAAATAACGAACGCGCACTCTAGATAGGGTTTCATTACAGGAATAGAGAAGTCGAAGGAAGTTTCTATACCATTGTCAACCCTTGTAGGTTTTGCTATGATATCCTTTATTTTCGGCTTTTTTCGTTAATTTAAAAGAGACTACCAGGATAAAGGTTGCCATAGACAACACACAACAAGGCTCTTGCTTAATTATGGACACAGTATCATATGGAGGTGTTAAATAAATTATTGAGGCAACGACCCTTTCAATCTTTATCAATAAATTACATACTAAGAAGTCGACAACTAAAAAGCTGATTCATAATGTTTCCCCTACCAGTGGTTAAGAGCATCAAAATAAAATACAATTAAAGTCAAAACTCAAAAGTGTTTTGTTCCACTGAGAAAAAAATGTAATTTTATTTTATTACACAATTCGTACAATAAAAGTTTCGGTGAGATATAATGAGTCAATGAAACAAAAACAAATTAGCGGCTAGAGATGGGACTGAAAGTTTGCCATTTGTGATATTATCCTGTAAACACTAATTTGTCTTTTACAGAGAAGCCCATTTTTTTAACGTCTAAGATGTACATTGTTCAAAATACATTTTATTCTGTTTTATTTATTGGATGGAACGTTTATTAACTACATAAGAATATAGTAGGGTCTTATGAAAGGCCCAATATAACAATGAAGTTTCCACCAACAAACAATCTTTATGACAAAACTAAATAATAACGTAGTTTCTATGGAAAAAAATTTCTTATGAGGAGATCGAATAATTACAGAGTTTCTTACGGACACGTGTATATGTATATAGTTGACTTACTATGATTGTATATTTACAGATCTCTAGACAAATCAAATTACCTCTAAAGATGCCAACAAGAAACTTTATCAATGCGCCAATCAATACTAATAAAGAATCACAGTAGATAGACGACCTCGGGGAAACTTGTTGACTGTTTTACTGTTATTCATGTAAATGCAATTACTGTTTATAGGTGGTTATTGTATCCTCCGAGAAACGTATAATTATCCTGCTTAATATAGCTGGAAATTATCAAAGTCAATTTACTTAGCACTGTTATGTGCAAACCAACTCTAATTCACTCTAGCGTATGTGAAGGACTAGCAATTTCAATCAAATTACACATAATAAAAAGGCTTTAATGTAAAAAGTCCCAGAGTCAAATCAAATTGTAGTAAAAAAAGACCGTAATATCAAATGAAATCTTAGTATTGTATCAAACACCAACTATAACTAGTAATATGCTATTGCCAATTAGAGGCGCGTACTAAGTAATGATTATAGATGGCTGTGAAGTTTGTGTCCAGCGGCAAATCAAATGCATATTCAGGACGAGAAACGTGTTAATGCAATATTAACATAATTCTGTTTCTGAATACTAAAAAAGCGTTGGAAAGTGGTCAGGGTGATCATAGATGCATTTAATTTAATTCCTAATAATTTAAAAAAGAACAGCATTTTACTGTTATTCGCAGCGCAATTTAAATGGGATTCCATTCTCGGCATTCCTATGGGAACCAATTTTGCCCTTCTTCTTGCCCATTTGTTTCTTAATTGTTATGAGGCTGACTTCATACAGGAACTTCTTATGAAGAAAGATAAGAAGTTAGCAAATATCCTTTAACTCTACTTTCCGCAATATAGATGATGTTTTTTCACTAAATAATTCAAAATTTGCTGACTATGATGAACGCATCTATCCCGTCGAACTAGACATTGATTACCTTTTGGTCGTAATAAAGGAAATAAACTCATCATAGATACCAGGATTGCATTTTCAACTAACGCTAGACGCATGTTATATCTGCAAAAGACTCATCAGTGACATCTAAACACAAAAAGTTAAAAAGGCCAAATAAAGCACGCAGTTTGAGAGTATTGAGGACCAAAATTCCTTAATGTTTTGTCAAATACAGCTAAGGTTATCTATTCCTGAGGTAGAAAAAACTTAGATTTCAAAAATTTGTTTGTAAACAGTTAGGTTCTTTCATTTAATTATTAAAAATTTGCTGACTATGTTGAACGCATCTATCCCATCGAACTAGGGATAAAAGATACAACAGATACAGTTAAGTCGGCCTCATATTTTGACTCACATCAAGAAATTGACAAACAGGGTCAGTTGAAAACAAAACTTTACGACAAAAGAAATGAGTTAAGCATTCAAATTCTGAATTTTCCATTTCTAAGTAGCAACATTCCAACAGCACCTGCATACGGGGTATATATCTCCCAATTGATACGATACTCCCGTGCTTACATTTCCTATCATACGTTTTTTGATAGAGGGTTGCTGCTCACAAGGAAGCTATTAAACCAAGAGTCCTAAATGGTTAAGTTGAAATCATCCCTTCGTAAATTTTACGGACGCCATCACGAGTTGGTTGACCGTTATGGAATAACCATTTCACAAATGATATCGGATGTGGTCCTTTAGTCGTAACTACAATCCCCTTTCCTTTCATGAATGTGACCCACCAAATTAGACAATTTCCGGATTTGTTATCACATAGACAACACGACGGGTGTCTTTTTCGTTTTAAGCCATGTCGTTGTCAGTTTATTTTCGATATATGAGTTTGACTGTCCCTCTGGTATCTCTCGTCCCTCTTTTAAAGTCGCGTTCATTTGAGATGTTTATTTCATACCAATATATACCATATAGAAACGCCTTTTCCTTAACATAACACGAGTTGTAATATTGTTGATCATTAATAATAATGCATCGATTAATTACTAAGTAAGGGACATATCCATTGGTAAACCAAACAAAAACATGGTATTATTGCAAGTTAATCTACTATCTATATTAGAATACCAGAATAGAAAAATTCCAATACATCATAAAAAGAGGAAAATACTGGGATTGACCAAGAGTTCGATATATAGTCACAATGAAACTACAGACAAACATTTGATAAACGTCGCGTCATTTTTTTGTTGCTAGACATTAGTCGGTAGAAAGCTCACGATCTTTGTTTACAGAACCATGCCGTTTAAACAATCACTGGAGACTTTATCGAACTTTTAATTTGAGATTGCCTGATTACACAGACTTCGTTTTTTTACCAGAATAATGGCATTTTAAAGCATATCAAGACATCTATCTCCATTATAACTCAATCTGTCAATCAGATTGCTGAATTGAAAAACATGATAATTACATTCTTATGCAAAAATGAAACATTTATCATTCTTTAATAATCCGTACTTTATACGATGTCTCTGTATTTAAAGTAGAAAACATGAGACTGAAGTAGCTATCTTCACCTAAGATTCCATTAATGCTATCATTTATTCCTCGTTGATAATCGAACACAGACTACATATAATGTGAATCAAAGGCTAGGCTCGGGATTACTGAGAAAAATGCAACAATTATATCGACCTGTGGTATGATTTGGGAATCACCACGTAAGATAATTGGGGACTCGTCACTTACTTTGTTTTTATAATTTGTTTGACCAATCAGCAATGACATAGGACAATAAAATAATCATAATCTTTGGTATTCACGAGAAGTAAAACTGCATGACGTCCTGTTAAAAAAGGATGAAAAAGGAGTAGGTTGGGTTTTTTGGCCTCAAATTTCAGGTTCATCTGATGAAAGATTTTGACCACTTTTTACCAAGTCAGTAATATGGCCATTGTTATATTATAATATGTTTCTGTGTGTGTTACATTTTACGTTGTGTTTCCGTGATGTTTGTTTTCTCTTATTTTTTAGTGTGAATTCACATTACTATAAGACGTGTCACGGTACTTATCTATCCTAAATTCATGTATTTGGTTTTGATGTTATATTTGTTATTCTCATAGGATTTTGTCTCATGCTTAGTCAGTTTCCGTGTGTGTTACATTTTAATGTTGTGTCGTTGTTCTCCTCTTATATTTAATGTGTTTTCCCTCAGTTTTAGTTTGTTACATTTACCCCGATTTTGTTTTTTGTCCATGGATTTTGTGAGTTTTAAACCGCGGTATACTACTGTTGCCTTTATTTAAACACTTAAGTGTCTATTTCATTTGATTTAATTAGTTTGTGTGAAAGATTGTAACTAATTTAGTCATAAAAAACGATCCGATTCAAGCTGAAGTATGAAAAATCTACCAAATATGCCGAAATGTCACTTTTCAGATGTTTTTTTGTCAAAAATGAAAGTGGCCGCATCTGTGTTCATTCTCAACCTTTATATATGTTATGTATTATCATCAAATACAACTTATATTTCTATATTAAGGATAAACACGAATGCGGCCACTTCCGTTTTACACGGAAGCCATCTAAAATTTATCTAAAATTCTAGAATTGTGAAGATTTCAGTAATTTAGCATGACTTAATGGTGCTAGTACCCAATATATGTGCATTGCATTGTCAAAACAGCACATTTTTGTGTAGCAGAAGCATTCTACTGTTCAATATATAACTTAAAGTTTACATTTTAACAATTTTGTAAAACTGCTATATTTTGGGGCCAAAAAGCGGTCTTACTGGACCTACTCCTTTGAAAAGTTATATTATAATGTAGTGTGATTTGACAATTGCGTTTTACAAATATGGTATATAAACGGTCTAAAATTTGTGCATTCAACATTTGAAGTGTATTCAGACAAATGCATTTTATATATACTTTATACACTATACACTAATTGCTCATTATACTTTATAAGTGATGTAATAATTGCTCACTTTACTTTACAGACTATGAAATAATTGTTCGATGATGTAACAAACCAACGATGATCGAAGGTGTCAATCGGCTGTTGTCAAGGACACAACAACGCCGATTTTGTTAGGTGTCCCCAGGATCATCTTAAATGATGTTTTTGCCCCGATTTTTTTGTGTCCATGGATATGTACAGTTTCTAGCAGGTAAGTTGTAAGGACTGTTATAGTTATGACAGGATATGTACAGTTGGAAGCAGTTAAAAAGCCCATATCAGTTATTTAATGTCTAAAATGACAAATGTAAAACAATTCAAATTAGAAATCTAACGGCCTTATGTATGTACCAAATAATGAATGAAAAACAAATATGTAACACAGCAACACACAACAATGCCAAGTTTTAAGTAGTAAGGGTGCTAGAACGGTAACTGTTATGGTATATATATTGCTACAATGATCACAGATAATTGACGCATAACTGAATGTGTATTTACCAACACATAGAAATCTATATATGATTTTTGCTCAACAGGTTTAATACACGTGTATTTTCTTTGTAACCATAAACAGCACAATACTCTACTATCGGACTAACTAAAGAAGATCACATTTTCGAAAATACATAAAAAGTGGCGTATTCAAATTACTTTTTACTGAGCAATCACTCATTCTAGATCCAAAGTCCAATTCGATGCCTAGACAACAACTTTCTAATTAAATGTTACCGTAAATTAAACAGGTCTGTTAGACAATTTACATGGTACCAGTTACACATTATCGTTGTAAACACCCAAGACAAATAATGTAATCTTGTGGATGGATTAAACATAACCAAAAACAATTTGTCATTATATTCATTCTGCTTTAGAGGAAGATTGAAGAGAAAGTCATAGAAACATCGGTCAACCTTATAAATTAATACGGTCAAACAACTGCCATTTGATATTATATACATGTCAATATTTATCTAGTTTATCGGATTGCAAGAAAAAATTAATAATTTCTAGAAGATTTATAACACACGACATGAGATAACAATTTCATTACTGTAATATACTTCATCTTTTTTCAAGATATCGTTTACACAACAATTTGCTACAATAAATTCCCAACGTTGTAACTTAATTGTAACACCAATAACTTAACTATCTGTTCACATAAACATTATGTTATGTTTGTGTAATAAGTGCCAAGGGAAGGTTTTTATGACAAAGTGTTGTAAAATTCTACCATTTGTTAAATTGGCAATGCAAAACATACATACATACCGGTATCTTATTAGTTGAATAATATTACAGCATGACGATTAAATAGAAATCAATCAGGTTTAATGGCTTCCAAATAAACTAAAAGAGAGGAATTTAATGTTCACACATTATTTGTTGAGAAAGTATTTACTGACACAATTCATATACTTACGATTGGACACATTTGGCGCGTGAGATAGATACGTACTATCATAATTTACGTGCGGTAGATAGTAACGGACACGATTTACATTTGGGATGGAACCTTACTGGCATAATTTACACATTAAACAGATACTTACTGACAAACGTTACACGTGAGGTTAATATTCACTGACAAAATTTACAAGTAAATTTTATATTCACTAACAAACTTTACACGTGAGGTTGATTCTCACTGACATACTTTACACGTGAGGTTGATACATACTGACAAATTTTACACGACAGGTTGGTAATAACTGACACAATTCCCACTTGAGGTAGATACTTCAAATATTTTCTTAACAAGACACCTGAAGATAAAAATCAAAAAGATGAACTATCATTATATCTTTTTCACGAGAAAATTGCTCTTAATTTTAATGAAATATGATTATTTCCTATCATCTGTTTGTTTTACACTCAATAGTGTTGTGATTAAAAAGAAGGCGCTGATCGAGGATTTGAAGTTAGTTGGTGTGCAACCTTAATACTTTCGGCAAGTAAAACGCATTTTATGTTAACAAAAAGGCATCCAGTGGACAACAGGCAAAGCACCACAACGAAAGATGTATATACAGATGTGTACACAATATGCCAAGTTTGTAAAGTATATACAAGTTGCGAAGAACTTTAACAGAAACAGAATTATCATTAACCTTGTCAACGACATAGTTTTCAATTACAAAACACGAGGTTCCTGACTTGAGTCAGGGACATTTGGAGGGGTTAAACTTCTTTGGGTTTCAATCTTTTCCCCACATTTTGTGTGTATAAGTTCGCAAAGTTTCATTGATATGGTTAAATACATTGATCACGAATTAGGTTTAATAACACCTATAAAGAAGTGAATGTTGCATGGTTTTGCTTAATTATGCATATTTTATATCATACTCCCTTTTATTTTATTACGACTTTAATCTATTTGTTCATCAATATCATTGCTGCGTTTTTACAACGATCTATTTATTTGATTTACAATGGCCTGTAAGAGTTCTATTAATTGTAATTAGCAATTGAATTTCCAGCACATAAAGATAGAAAATAACGTTATTACACAGTTCATAAAGTCACTTTATAGTCGGCAAAATGATAAAAGTTTGAAATATTACCAACTGAATAAATCAACCAGACTAATAAAATAATGAACTTTAATAATTTTATAACAGACATGATTAATTTATCGATTTCTGCTCAGTTTTCGTTCACCATAAACAGACTAGTAAAATAGTTTATCACTTTTATGACATTGGTATGAATTAGGTCATTAATTTTTTCGTTTGAAATTTTTTCACATTTTCCATGTCGTAACAGTTTTACGCTAAGTATACGTAAATTGTTTGAAACCCCCACAGTGACCCGTAACAGCTTGCATTCACTTCATTTGAACTATGGTGGGCAATTGTCCCATGATTGGGAATCATACCGCATCTCCTTATTTTATAAAAATATTGGAACTCATTCAGAATGGCATCGATTTTAACGTCTCTATTCTGAAAAGACGAGAGTGCTTATTTATAATAAATTCAGCACACTTTAAGCAAGGTATCTGTTCATAACTTTAGTTTACTTAATTTAAATTATGATTTAGTACTCACATTGGCTTATTTTGTTCTGAAAAATATAATTGTTTTACCTTTTACCCTTTTTCTGAAATATTTGTTTTTCCTCATATTAACAATAAAGCATGGAAGCAAGGAAGCAAGGAACAAATAGAAACAGCAAGATATTAGTTCATTCTCTGATGAATGACTTTAAGTTGGTAAACAACACTATGAAATTGAGTTCAATAAATAAACTTATCATAGATACCAGGACTAAATTACTCTCAGAATTATGTAATCTAGATTTGGATAATCAGGTATATATTTCATATTGTAATATTGCATGTCGTCTTTGATTGATATTTACTTGTCTTTTTTATGGTAAATCAGCAGAAAATGATTATAGATTTGTGTTATCTAACATGCAATGTTTGCATTGATAGTAACACCACAACTTCATCTTACTTATTAATGAGAAGTGTGCTAACATTTATTTGGTGAAGGAATATTGAGATGTAAGTTGTCATTGTCCCATTAGTATCTCCTGTCTCTTAGTTTGATTTAATGGGAATAAGACAATACATGTACCTATTTAAAAGCTACGTTTGAGAGCCATTTGATGGATGCCAATGACAGACGTACATATTCTGCATCACCAGTAATTCTTACTTGTCTCTGCTATTAATCTTGAGAAAGTATTTTTCAGATGATTTATGATAAGTGACGTTTGGAGTCAAACATACGTTTGAATCTTGTAACGGGTGTCAGCATTTACAAGATATTGAGTTTTATGTAAAAGATATATATAGTTTATAGGTTTTGTCTTACACAGATAACGATTAAATGGCAATGCTTGTTATACGTTATCAGAATTTTCATGATTTATTACATATACAAATTGAACATCAAATATCAAAAACAATATACTGTCAACAGTTAACAGCCATATCTTGAACTTACTTTCCTTACTCTAAGGTATTTATTTTATATAAATCGGTCATGAAGTTACTCGGTAATATTTTTTGAAAAACAAAAATTTTAGTTGAAATGATTAGTTGTTAAATAAGGGTCGGTCAAGAATTAAACTTTACGTCAAAAAAGATGATCTCAGTATTTAAATTCTGGACTTTCTGAAACAAATTAAACAGCAGCAGTTGAATATGTCGTATATCTTTTCAAGCTTGTACGTTTGATCAGAGCTTGTGTTTTCTATAAAGGTTTCCTTGGTATACTGATTGCTGCATTATATGAATCTAGGTTATGAATTGTATCCGAATTTTTGTTCCACCAACAAACATTTCCGCCATGGCCAAAGATAGAACATAAGGGTTAAATTCAGTTTTTGGCAAACATGAAAGCATTTAGAGCAAATTCACATCGCTAGAAATGTTTATCAGGTCACGAACTATCTGCCTTGAAATTTTCATGTTGGGTTGCTGCCCCTAAATTTGTAATTTTAAGGATATTTTGCAGTTTTTTTGTTTTTTTTATTATCTTCAGTATCATAATAGATAAGGATGAACTATAAATCAGCAAAATTGATCATTAAAGTAAGATCTACAAATATATCAGCTTAATTAAAATTGTCGATTGACCTAAAAAGGAGATACAAAGAACATTAAATGGCATTTTAAAGCCACACATTAATATATATTGAAAAGCAAAAATAATCATTGATGAAAGAAGCAAAAGTTAACAGTCACGCGATTCAGGCTCTTGAAAGCCTCTTGTTTAAGGAATAATTTAGTTTGTCTTGTGGTTTTTAACAGGCATTTGGAATACATATATACATATTCACATAGTCTAAAAGAAGTTTCCAAACTCTGGATGTTTTTCATCTAAGTTAAAAAAACGGTAGAGGATACATGTATAGGTATACACTTGGAGTTGTCATATTTCTCTTTTTCCTCCAACGATTTCTTTTACGGTGAGTCATTATGATTGATTTTTAATACAGTTTAAGTGAAAAAAATATTACCGTCAATACAAGAAATGAACAGAATCATACACATCCGGGCAACATCAATAATTCTAATCAATAAAAAGGAAACGGTAAATGATGAATTGCTTCCAATCGGAGATAAGAAATTCTATCTTATGTAAAATCATTCATTTTCAAAGTTTGGAAGGAAATTCAAATGAAGTCAAAACAATCAATTTATAAACATATATAAAAGTGGCATGATCTCAGGTCATCAATGAATTAGACATGCTAAACAAACATACTGGTTTTTTTAATTGGAATATAACTGAAGTTGGATAAACTCCTAAGGGTCGCAAGAAAACAAAATTCCCAAAATAATGTAAATATTCCTAATGAACATAGAATCAATGATAAAAAAACTTAAATGACGACAAATACAAATTGTACATATACGTTTAGATGATATATGTTAATTTAAAAGCTCTTTCCAGAATACTGTATTTGAAGTTTTTTTCCAAAAACACAAATGTCGTTTTAGATGAAATTGTTATCATGACTTCTTATGGCAACGGGTCTGACTCCTTTGGAGTACTCGAGTTTTCTCTTTTATGTTTGTGTCTTTATTTCTGGATGTTCTGATTGTCCTCAAACTGCACAAACAAAACGTTAACAACCAAATAAACTCAACAAACGAACCAAAGAAACGAAAGCAGGAAAACAACAAAAATGTAAAAGAACTCAAGTAAAACATGAGAAGAAATAAAAGACACAAGTCTAAAAACAGCGAAAACTTAAAACAAACAAACCACATCTACAATTTAGGCTTATGTCTGTGGTAATATGATCAAATTTATATTTTATATCTCCCAATATCTTATCCTCTTCCATATTACTAATGTATGACATATTTCCTCTATTTCAGTCCTGGTAATGATAGCAGGATTATTTATTTATCCACTAGGATTTGGATCATCGTTTACCAGACAATACTGTGGATCTAAGTCCGTCATGTATCAGGCTTCGATTGTTCTATAGGCTGGCGTGTACACAATATGCCAAGTTTGTAAAGTATATACAAGTTGCGAAGAACTATACAGAAACTGAATTATCATTAACCTTAAGCTTATCAACGACATAATTTTCAATTACAAAACACGAGGTTCCTGACTTGGGTCAGGGACATTTGAAGGGGTTAAACCTTTTTTGGTTTCAATCTTCTCCACTCCAATTTGTGTGCATCAGTTCGCAAATTGTCATTGATATGGTTAAATACATTGATCACAAATAAGTTTAATAACACCTATAAAGAAGTGAATGTTGTATTGTTTTGGTTTACTTATGCATATTTTATATCATACTCCCTTTCATTTTATTACGACCTAAATCTATTTGTTAATCAATATCATTACTGCGTTTTTACAAGGATCTATTTATTCGATTTACAATGACCTGTACTGATTGATAAAATAATTAGAATATTTAGAGTCCTTTGAAATATAAAAGAGCTCTATCAATAGTAATTGGCAATTAAATTTCAAGCACGTCAAGATATAAAATAACGTTATTACATAGTTCATAAAGCCAGGTTATACTCAGCGAAAGGAGGAAAGTTTGAAATGTTTAACATTTTGATTTTGAAACCTTTTATAGCTAACTATACGGTCTGGAACATTTTACATTGTTGAAGACCGCACAGTGACCCATAACTGCTTACATTCACTTCATTGGAACTCTGGCTGAAATTGTTCCGTAATTGCGAATCATACCGCATCTCCTTATTTTGTAAAGATATCGCAACTCATTCACAATGGCATCGATTTTAACGTCTCTATTTCGAAACGAAAAGTCGTGGCTGCGTATTGTTACATCCAGCACACGTTAAGCATACGAGTATAAAAACAGGTTCAATCCACCATTTTCTTCATATGGAAATGCCTGTACCAAGTCAGGAATATGACAATTGTTAACCATTCGTTAAAAGTGTTCGAGCTTTTGGTTTTGCCATTTGATTGGGGTTTTTCCGTTCTGATTTTTCCAACATTGTGTTGTTATAATCTTGATCACTATAAAAATAAACAGATATGTACAAAGAGCACAGAATGGAATAAAACTAAACATAGCATCAATTGCCCAAAAGGTCATGACACAAAGCACATTAGCAACAATGAAAGTACCGAGCCACGTCATATGAATAAAAAACACACAAAAAGGAATATATAGACAAAGCACATAAGCACAAATGATAGACAAGAATACAAAAATTATCATTTACAATTCCACAATGACGGCATGAATAAGTTCAGAGTCATGTCAAATGGATATCAACAAAAATAGGGTTAATAGTAAATGATGCAATAGGAAAATTAACACCACAATCTTCAACAACATACATATATCGATATAGGAAAATGCTGCTCCATGAATCGCAATAAAAACAAACTGTTGCTCTGTATTTTCGATATACCAAACACAATCCTCGAATTACCGGTTTAATGGGTTCATTATCAACCCTTGTATTCATCTGAGCACTACATGTCAATTTATATTTCTCTGGAGACATGTCTTTACAGAACTTTTCAACGTTCGTAAATTACAATTGTCAGATACCAAATAACTATTTGATTTGTTATTTATTAGCTCAACGAATGCATGATTGAAAGTTCTTCTCTGAAATGTCAAAGATAAGAAAATATAAATCTGAGTCGGAAACATCGAATCAACCCTGACAACAAACAGTGATGTTTAATACTCACAGCCCTGTGAAATGTAATTAAGATATATACAAAGCCTATTGGTAATTATGTCTCATTGTGTGTCAACATAAACTTCTTTACAATCATTATAACTTGTCAGATCACATGCGTGAGTTGTCTGTTTTAAACATAATGCAAAATAGTTGTTTATACTATAGTTCGTTTATGTGTGTGTTACATTTTGGTGTTGTGTCTCTGTTGTGTCGTAGTTACCTTTATTTAGGCTGATGTTATACACCCTTACAGCAGCACACAACGCTAAACTGAGGTGATTAATATAATATTATTTTTAGGGTTCATTTAAACGGCCTTACATTTGATTTTTGTCCTTGGTTGTTTGGTATATTTTGTTATTTTACTTTTTACCAGAAGATACAACGCTTAACGGAGGCAATAAATATCAAATACAATCAGATAGCTGTATGAGTTGGTATAAATAATAAAATTAACGGCACCAATTTTCTTGCACCAGATGCGCATTTTGACAATAAATGTCTCTTCAGTGATGCTTGTGTCCAAAATATTTGAAATCCAAAGCTTATATAAAAGATGAAGAGCTATAATCCAAAAGTTCCAAACAGTATAGCCAAATCCGTGAAAGGAATCAGGGCTTTGCATGAGGGAGATACATTCCTTAATTTATAATAATTTCTATCATTTTGTAACGGCAAATTTTAATAACACAAAAAATCCGTATTTTCATGCCAGTACCGAAGTACTGGCTACTGGGCTGGTGAAACCCTCCGGGACTAATAGTCCACCAGCAGAGGCATCGACCCAGTGTTGATGTTATATGCCCACAGCAGCACGTGTTAGCTAATCTGTGGAGATGAACACAGAAACATACAATGTGACTGTTTCGGTTGATGTTGTATGCCCCAGCAGCACGTTAAAACTAATCTGAAGACATGAACATATAACAATACAATTTTATTGCTTAGGTTAAATGTTGTAGGCGTCAGAAACACATGTTAGATGCGATGGACAAGAAATAATACAAGGTAATTGATCAGGTAGATAGTATATGCCCTTACAGCAACAAAACAACAAAACATAAATGGAGGCAATACAAGGTAAATTTCAAGGGTTGATGTTATACGCTCCAGAATCAGATGTTTCTATATTGAGGCGATGAACATAAAATAATTCAATGTTATTGTTTACGGTTTATGGTATATTTTTTATGTAAATGTTATATGTACCAGCTGGAGCACACATATTTGAATTATACATAACATTGATAATGGAAATGGGGAATGTGCCAAAGAGACAACAACCCGACCATTAAAAAAAACAGCAGCAGAAGGTCACCAACAGGTCTTCAATGTAGCGAGAAATTCCCGCACCCGGAGGCGTTGTCTGTAATATAAAAATAAATTAATCTAAACTCACAGGATTCTAAATCAGTCGCCTTACAAAGTTACTCCTCTACATTTGTTTTATAACCCCTTAGTCTAAAATTGTGCATGCTTATAAAACTTAACAATCAATCAGTACATACACAATGGATGTAGAGTAATGACGACATACAGTAACATAATCTTGTGAAATATAAAAAAATAAGTATCGGCAGAATGTATGACCGTAAATGTTCATAGCAGCAATATTTACATATCCAGAAATCAACGCCACTTTGCTTATTTGAATATTATACTAAAGAAATCGGATACGGGTCACGGAAATTACACTAAAATGATAGGGAACTAAAAAAAAATGACTGTTTTAATTTTAATTTAAGTGATAGACAGGTTGCCGGGGCAAAAAATGAATATACACAACAATATACACCATTTAAACGAAACATAATGACTGTTGTTACAAAAATACAGGTTCCTGAGCTATTTTAAAAATCGAAGCGAGAGGCTTTTAACATTGCAGTGTAAAATACAGGCTAAAATGGCTGAAACGTCAAATTTGAAAACTTCGTGTTGAAAATTGGCTAACAAGGTCTTTACAAAAACAGGTTGCCGGGGTGAAATTTGAAACTTGAATTTCCAAAGAATAAGCAAGTCCAAACCTTGTATGTGTCGTCGTTGAACTCTAGGTTCCCACGTAAAATTAAAATGTCACTATTTCAAGGAGATTAAACTCACGAAAGCACGAAAAAATCACTAAATTCGAGTTCATTGTTTTGATTTTGACCGCCTGACAACTTTATGGAAATATCAAAGTGATTGTAAATAAGGACTCTGTGACGGGCAACTTATAATATCCGTGTTTTAAAGATTTTAATGATATCAAGCTTATCAAGCCAGTCCAGTTCAAACTACTATCACGTGGTACAATTCTCATTTACATATTATGAATATTAATTAGCAAAACCACTACTTATTTCTGGCTATGTAGTTATGATATTCTTATCAAATGTGCATCAAGCCCTGTGAAAGATTGATACGTTGATTGGTGATAAGGTTAATGACTCACACGTTTTAATGTACATATGGAACATCTTTCCATCGCTCGGTCGGAAACAGAGAATCTATTTCTTCCATTGGTGTTTTTCATCAATTAAACATATATAAGGAGGTTAACTGCACATAAAATAGATTCAATCTTTCTAAACAAATAGTCATTAATAGAACGTAACATAATAAAACATAATTGTGCTTGACTGATGACATTCTCATTGTTAAAGTACAGAAATGATATGATGTAATATTTCATGTTGTTTAAAGTTATATAATTATTTTTGAGTTTTAGAATTAAACACACGACGCGAATAAGACAAATAAAATATTAGATGAGATAAATGACAATAGTCAGAACATTTAAGATTTAGTTTTTACTTGTTGCCATTTTTAATCTTATGGTTAAAAAGAATTAAAATAATAGATGCTTTGTGCCACCTACTTTACAAATTAAAATAATAGATATAGGTAATTTTTTTTCTACTTCCCTTTTAATCATAAAAGATAATTACAAATGGTGAGAAATTATAAATATCAGCAATCAATGTATATGAATCAGGGACTTGCCGTCCCACAGATTACCACTTTGCGCAACTATGTACAAATGGAAATTTTAAAGCAATTCTACGTTTTTACTATTTCCATAAATGATCACAGGCGCTATATTTATAATACATAATGATATCTATCACTTCTGTGCATGTCTCACTTAGAGTTTTGAGTGATTTAAACAAGGACATCGAAGGAACTTAAAACGCATCGATCGTTTTGGCATATACAAAATAAGGCTATGTGCCATTTAAAAAAAACCACGACCTTTACGTACTTGAAAGTATATGTGCATGGCATGTTTAAAGATAAGTTTCTTGCAAATATGAATCAGAACATCTCCAAGAAATTAATATTTATCACGGGGTATACATTACTCTTGAACTCTTTATGGAATTTAAAGATCGAATCACTTGTATTTGCATAAAAAATCCAAATGTGTCACGAACAGATGAACTAAGAACAACGCATTTGCAGTATACAAAACTCTTCTATGTAGCGAAACTGTAAGAATTTACAGACTTAATAAAAAAAGAAAGATGGAAAATGAAGGTATTTTTGTGCATTATTGACAGTATTCTCTAATTGAGATTTGTGTTTTAGTTATTTTAATATTTTTTTTAAAATGACAAATCGTTTACTCTACTCTTGTTTTTGCGTTACATTCCGATATCAAATTAAATTGTTTTGTTATCAAATCTTACTGAAATGAACAAAAATGTCTTCATCGATCATTTGATGTAATGAAATTAAAAACAATCAAATCAGAATTATCTCCAATAAATTCTTGTGTCAATAATTTTTTAGATTCTGTGGTTGGTTTATGTTATTTTGATTCCTTTAAAATTCTAGATTCAGTTAAACAAGCTTCTGTTAAGTCAATAATAATACAATCTTCAGGACAAACATGTTCTTCGTGGTAAACACAGTAAATTAATCTGAATATCAGAGAAACATTATTAAGTCCAAGAGAAAACTCATTATTTCGAATCCTACAAATTCACAATCTTTATAGTTCGTGCACTAAACAAAACCTCTTTAGAATACTTTCAGCTGTAAAGTGATATTAAAACTGTAATCTTTTACGTACTACAAATGTAGTGATATGACGAGTATCATGGTCAAATTGCTTTTATCAAAATAACACAGTCATTTTTATTTTCACCTTTACTTCAAATCGTAGTACATTTGATAGCATGAATGTGCATTCAGGAAAACTGAGAAAAAGTTTCCCTTCAAATGTTATTTGAGAATCCAAATTAATCCAACTCATTTGATATAATAACATACCAATATTTGAAGAAAAGAAGCACTTCATTGTTCTAAGTTTTATGCACAAGCACAACCTAGATCCGATCAATTGAGTTCAATCAGGTATCCATTATCATCGCTAAAATATATTTGTATCATTTGTATCGGGGATGGTGAAAGTCTTCCTATCAAATGAACGTCAACATTTGATGACACTTTGATAAATGGAGTTTGAATATATAGTTATCAAAGGTAGCAGGATTATAATTTAGTACGCCAGGCGCGCGTTTCGTCTACGCTCATATCAAAATATTTATAAAGCCAAACATGTACAGAGTTGAAGAGCATTGAGGTTCCAAAATTCCAAAAAGTTGTGCCAAATACGGCTAAGGTAATCTATGCCTGGAATAAGAAAATCCTTAGTTTTTCAAATTCAAAATTTGGTAAACAGGAAATTTATAAAAATGACCACATTATTGACATTCATGTCAACACCGGAGACTGACTACTGGGCTGGTGATACCCTCGGGAACGAAACATCCATCAGCAGTGGCATCGACCTAGTGGTGTAAATAGTCAAAGGTACCAGGATTATAATATAGTACGCCAGACGCGCGTTTCGTCTACATAAGACTCATCAGTGACGCTCATATCAAAATATTTATAAAGCCAACAAGTACACAGTTGAAGAGCATTGAGGATACAAAATTCTAAAAAGTTGTGCCAAATACGGTTAAGGTCATCTATGCCATGAATAAGAAAATTCTTAGTTTTTCGAAAAATTCAAAATTTGGTAAACAGGAAATTTATAAAAATGACCACATTATTGATATTCATGTCAACACCGGAGTGCTGACTACTGGGCTGGTGATACCCTCGGGTGTAAATAGTTAATATGAAACCAGTTTGACTTGATAACAACTGATGGTGTACTGACCTTGGTTAGGGGAGGGTTGGGATCCCTCTAACATGTTTAACCCTGCCGCATTTTCTATGTATGTGCAGGTCCCAAGTGAGGAGCCTGTAATTAAGTGGTTGTCGTTTGTTTATGTGTAACACATTTGTTTTTCGTTCATTTTGTGCACATAGATTAGGCCATTAGTTTTCTCGTTTGAATTGTTTTATATTTTTATTTTGGGACCTTTTAAAACTTACTATGCGCTAAGGGCTTTGCTTATTGTTGAAAACCGTACGGTGACCTATAGTTGTTAATTTCTTTTTCATGTTGGTCTCTTGTCGAGAGTTGTCTCATTGGCAATCATATCACATCTTCCTTTTTATATGATGTACTCTTATTATAATCATCGTTCTTATTGAGTAGGATAAAACTAAAGATAATAATAATGTGTTGTATTCAAGGTTGAAAAAATGTGTGCGCTTCCGAGAAAACTCACATTAAATTATTATAATGGGACAATAGGACATTCGAGAGACATAATGCTGTATTTGAGTATGAACTTAGCAAACACGATATTAATCAAGGTCTTATTGTTTTGTCATTAAATTTTACTAAAATGAACCATGATGTCTTGAGCAGGCATTTGATGTAATGAAATTCTAAACCATCAAGTCAGAATTATCTCCAAAAAAACTCTGCTGTCAATAATGTTTTGAAGTTCTGTAGTTATAGTTGTTTCTTTGTGTTTAATTTTTAGTCCTTATAAATTTCATTTTTTTTATATATATATAAATAAGGCCGTTAATTTTCTCGTTCGAAAACGTAATTTGTAATTCGGGGCCTTTCATAGCTGACTATGCGGTATGGGCTTGGCTCATTGCTGAAGGCAGTACAGTGACATATAGTTGTTAATTTCTGTGTCATTTGGTCTCTTGTGGACGGTTGTCTCATTGGCAATAAAACCACATCTTCTTTTTTAAACATTCCAATTCTGTTAAGTCAATAATAATACAATTTGGAGAACAAACATTTTTCTCTTTGTAAACTCAGTAAATTAATTTGATGTTTATCCAATCAGTGATCTGTTTATTTAAGTCCAAGTGAAAATTCGGTAATCCGAACCCTACAAATTTCCGATCTTTAGTTCATGTAGTTCTTCAACTGAAAACAACAATTACTTTTTATAATTTCAGTTGTAAAGTGATATGAAAGCTATTAACGTTTACGTAATAGCAAGCGTAATTTTTTTTTTGGCTGAAGAATATTGCTTTTAACAGATACCTTTACCCGAAATTTACATCAAATCGTACAACATGTAATATTATGAAATATGCATTCAAGAAAACTCATGCAGTTTTTAATAAAAAAACCAGTAATAATCCAGCTGATCAGCTAAAATGTTCAACCAATATTTAAAAAAGAATGCAGATTACTCAAACTTCATTGTATCAAATCTTATGCACAAGCACAACCTAGACAGTTATTTCAATTAACCGGGTTCAATCGTGTACATTAAATATCGATAGAAGGATAGTTTCAATAACAAACCATTAAAACATATTTGTATCGGGTATGTTTAAATCTTCCTATCAAATGAACGTAAGCAATTGATGACCATTTATGAAAAGAGTTTGAAACCAGTTTGACTTGAAAAACAAATGATGTATTTTTAGGAACATTAATTTTTGAGAAGGCTTAACATGAGGAAATAAAAAATAAAACAATCATAGTCGAAATAATTAAGTATGTATAATAGAAAAGAAATAATGTGTCTAAGGAAACGAATTTCCCCGTTCAAGCTTCTGAATTTGCAAAGGGCCATAACTCTCGATCTAGAATGGTAAATATAAATCTCTGCTAAAATTCGAACTGACTGTGTGTTTATATTAAGATCATTGCGTATAATTGGTTGCAACAAACTTGTGTTTATTTCCGGAAAGGAATAGAGGAAGAACAGACGGACGGAAAGATTGACGGAAGGGCTGACATACAAAAAGACGAACGGATATACCTACGGAGGGGGCATTATAAGTAAGGTGTGGTATGATTGCCACGGAAACAATAAAATTGAGAATGGAAATGGGGAATGTGTCAAAGAGACAACAACCCGACCAAATAAAAAACAACAGCAGAGGGTCACCAACAGGTCTTCAATGTAGCGAGAAATTCCCGCACCCGGAGGCGTCCTTCAGCTGGCCCCTAAACAAATATATACTAGTCCAGTGATAATGAACGCCATACTAATTTCCAAATTGTACACAAGAAACTAAAATTAAAATAATACAAGACTAACAAAGGCCAGAGGCTGCTGACTTGGGACAGGCGCAAAAATGCGGCGGGGTTAAACATGTTTGTGAGATCTCAACCCTCCCCCTATACCTCTAACCAATGTAGTAAAGTAAACGCATAACAATACGCACATTAAAATTCAGTTCAAGAGAAATCCGAGTCTGATGTCAGAAGATGTAACCAAAGAAAATAAACAAAATGACAATAATACATAAATAACAACAGACTACTAGCAGTTAACTGACATGCCAGCTCCAGACTTCAATTAAACTGACTGAAAGATTATGATTTCATCATATGAACATCAGGCACAATCCTTCCCGTTAGGGGTTTAGTATCATACCATCATAACATATATGAGAAGAACATAACCCGTGTCATGCCAACAACTGTATTTTAGAATAAATGTGTTTAGTTCCGATGCAAAGACCTTATCAGTGACTCAATATTAACGCCAAAATATGCAATATAAGTATACAATATATGCTTGTAATTCCTAAATGTAGGTGTCTTATAGCTACTGGACAGGGATCGTCTCGTCATTGCCCTAATTATACTGTCGTTTCAGTTTTCATAGTCTTGAAATTCATAAGTACTATTCTATTGTAGACATACTGATAACTGATACAATCGTATACTTTGATATATGCATTTCATGTTTTCGTTATTTAAT
The DNA here is from genome assembly GCF_965363235.1 of Mytilus galloprovincialis. Taxonomy (NCBI): domain Eukaryota; kingdom Metazoa; phylum Mollusca; class Bivalvia; order Mytilida; family Mytilidae; genus Mytilus; species Mytilus galloprovincialis. Next base: position 2,677,132 of record NC_134842.1, read on the forward strand.
CCATGTAAAAAAATGTAGACGCCATAATTCTCTACAGACTGTCCAATTTCAAGTCACTACTTTCTATCCTGTTACATCAGGTTGGTTGATGATGATTTAAAAGAAATAATATTCTCATATATGTATTGTCCGTGTCCGGGTGTGGGTTAATGTAATTGATCGAAAGAAGACCGTTTAAAAAACTACATGGATAATTTGGTTTTTCTGAAAGAGTAGACACAGTACATTTATTAACACTGATCAGTTTCAAAGGTGATTGGAAACAAGACATAGATAAAAGAAAACTATAGAATGACAAAGACGACATTATCCACCCCCTACAAAAAGAGCGAAACAATATTGATTGTTTAAAATAACGGAAAGTGATATTAGATATCAGTATTCAGAAAGGGTAGGATGATACAGCTTTTGATTCAGATACTGGTGCTCTGGAAGGTTTAGTTGATACCGCTTGTATTCAAATACAGGTGGACCGGAACAGTTAGCTGATTCAGCTTGAAATCAGATCCTATCGCTCTGCAGGTTAAGCTGATATCGCTTGTCATGAAATTCAGATGCTCCGGAAGGGTAAGGTGATTCGGTTGGCAATTATGCGCCGCTGCTATGGAGAGGTAAGCTTATGCAGTTTTTGCGTCAGATACTGATTCTCAGGAAGGTTAATCCGATACTGCTTGTGATAAAAAAAAAAGGTGCTCCGGAAGGTTAGGCTTATATCGCTCAGGGGCAGATACGGGTGCTCAGAATGGTACGCTGTCACGGCTTTGCATCAGCTACATGTGCTTTGGAACACTGCTGGACTTCAGATGCTTGTCATAAAGAAGGGTAAGCTTAAACCACCAGCCATTAGATACATATGATTCGGTAGCAGTGGAAGGTTATTCGGTTATGCATCATATACTACAAATGCTCTGATAACGCTTGATATCATATTTAGGGACTCCGGCTAGTTAACCTTATACTGCTTGGCATCATATGTATGTGCTCTGGAAGGGGATAAACGGATACTAATTGACACATCAAACAGGTTAGCTGATACCGCTTTGTATGAGAGATTGTTGTATAAAGTAGTGACAAACCAATAAAGAAATAAGTTTTGAAAAATGATACCTATGTAAGTAAAAGCAACAGTAGTATACCGCTGGTCGAAAGTCATAAATCGATTTAGATGAAACACATCCGGATTACAAACTAAAACCATGTGAAACAGATTAACTTTAAGAAGAAAACGACGAAACAACAGAAACACTGAAGTGCAACACAAAACACATGGCAATGTAACACGCAAAAAAACGAACTAAAAGATAGCAACTGCCATTTTCATGAGTTGGTACGGGACATTTAAAGAAAATATGGTGGGTTGAACCGGGTTTTGTGGCTAACCAAAACCTCGCACTTTTATGGCATGTTAAATTTTACACTAAAATAGCAACATTAAATCACAGGGCTACAGAACAAACAATTTCAAAAACATTTAGGACAGAGAAAAAAGTGTAACGGTACTTTGCTATCCCAAATTCATGTATTTAGCTTTGATGTTATATTTGTTATTCTCATTAAATTTGGTATAATGCTTAGTTCGTTTCTGTATGTGTTACATTTTAATGTTGTGTCGTTGTTCTCCTCTTATATTTAATGCGTTTCCCTCAGTTTTAGTTTGTAACCTGGATTTGTTTGTTTCTATCGATTTATGAGTTTTGAACAGCGGTATACTACAATGCACTAGTACGTTTCGACATGCTTATAGTTATCAAAGGTACAACGCTAATAATGTAATACACAAAATGCGTGCCCCGTCCACACAAGACCCACCACCCACCAGTGACACTCAAATCAAAATAGTAAGAAAGCCATCAAGTACAAAGCCGAAGAGCTCCGATGATCCAAAATTCAAAACAGTTGTGTAATACGTAAATGTAAACATTTCTTTAAGTCTACTGTGCTTTATGTCCTCTGCCTTGAATTATATATTTTCTTCCATTTATTTTTTATATTTGTTGTTTTTGGTATCTCTACTTATTTATATCACATAATATCCATACAACTATCTAATAAAGGCAACAGTAGTATACCGCTGTTCAAAAATCTATGGACAAAAAACAAAATCGGGGTAACAAACTAAAACTGAGGGAAACGCATTAAATCTTAGTCTGAGCTAACCAGTAACAATATTCGGTAGTCACTTTCTGTGTCACAATTAGTTGATGCAAATCGCTGATGGCTCTTTAGCTAAAAGGACCTGAAATTCCTTCTAACGCACGATTAAACTATAACTAGCTTATTAAATCAAATGAAACGAACGGTTCTAATATAAATTCCTCTTAATTGTCGATAGAATGCATATGAAGTTCCAATAGAGGCTAATGCTTCATGATAGAGTTCGTAGATAATCCAATTTACATAATCTAGATTTTGGACTGAAATGACAGAGAAAATATGTTCCCCAATCGATAATTGTGAAACTATTTGTTAAAAAATCTTATATCCCTGAAAGGCACATGCAGTGTTTGAAATCAAATTACAAATATTAAGTCGTCTTTACATTCTCTAATAAACATTTAATTAAATTTCAATATACGTATGATTGTAAACACGAAATATAAAAACAAAATAATTATTTTATCACTATTATTTGTCGCAAAAATATACAGGGAAGAAAATTAAACGCAAAGAACGTAAGGAGAATCAAGAGTTACATACAATAAATGTCACATTGGAAAAGTCTGGTATGAACACAATTAACAAACACAATAAATCATCTGTCATCAAATTGACAAAATACTAAAATGACCAGGTTCCTTACATGGAGAGGGCTAATTATATATCATATTAAGTTGGGGTTACAATTGTTTAATTATCAGTACAATAGACCGACTTTATTTGAATTAATATTGCATAAAAAATACCAAAGAAATGTGTTTGAGTAAAGAAAAAAGTTTGCTATTATTTCATTTTCTGAAAGAGATTAATAATCTTGGAAATCAATTTTTCAGTTTCAGAATAAGGTAAACAATTTATGGCTTTTTTGTCACAACTTTGTATATATATATGATACAGTTGTTTGAACACACTTCGTTTGTTCTAAAACATTGAATAACATATTGACAGCATACCATGTCGTTCGCTTTCTTAGATAATGACACACAAAGGTTACTTAAGACACTTCCTTTTTGTTATTTTCTCGATGACAGGCATTTCAGGAATAATTTACATTTCCTGACCTTTACTCATGGTACGATTTTTCCATATTTTATACAATTCTGTCTTTTCTATCATCAAGTTTATTTAGTCTAAGAAATTCGTATTTGTTCGGTTAAAACAGTGAACCATTTAAAAAAGTGCAAACCATGTTGAAATACTAAACAAAGTTATGGTTTGAAATTCATACAATATCCCCTAACTACTTTTGTTTTTTATCTGATTTGTTTCAACCAAGAAAAGAATCATGACGCCATCGTTATTGCGTTTTAGATTTCAATTCAATAAACTACATCCGGTCTAACTATTTTTAATTGTAAAATCAATTGGTTGATATTCAGCAGTGGTATTGATATCAGTCAATTAAAGTTTCCTTATCAAATCCAAAGACGATATCCATTGTATTCCTCGTCAATCAACGAATATTAGCTTTCAATATTCCGTGTATTAAAACCACTGTTTAATATACGAATTATAATATGAACAAGTCAACATAAGAATCATCCAGATTTAAAAGGCAAACGATGTTTGAAACAAAAAACACAAAACAATAAAATTTGAGACATCAAACAGTGATCTAACAAATTTTCCTAAGCATGTATTTGTCAAAGGGTGCATTGAAATTAAGTCATACACATTCATTGGTCGAAGATGGGGTAAAATCAACATTGAAATTTGTAGACAAAATTATAACGAAAGGACTTACTTGCCGAAAGTTGAATGAAGTCTACGCTAGACCAAAACATCTGCACAAATGACAGGAGGATTGATCGTTCATAATCACGGTTAACCCTGTTACATTCTTTATTTATCTGTCTATTCCAAAAAAGTATGTGTGATCGGTTCATATCTTCCCTATCGTTATTAGCTGTATATTGTTAATACTAGAGCACATTTACCGTAAATCAGGTGGTTTTTTCTTTTGAAAAGATTCACATTTGTACCCCGGGGATTTTTACAGATTATATTACGCTACTGGTATGGCTCAATGTTGAAGGCCGAACGTTGACCTGTAGTTGTTTAGAAATTGTCATCAGGTCTTAGGATAGTGGTCTCATTGTCAATCACACTATGCTTCCATCTAATAAAAACTTTGTTCCATTCACTACATAGATATGTCGTGTAGCAAAATGTGCGCTAAATAACATTATTTAGAAGAAAAAAACCATATACAAATAAGTTTATATTCATAGCACAATTTAGTAGTTTTTAGAAGTGATTTACATACATGGGGTGTTGGAGTATTAATCAAGGAAAATGGATCCATTAAAACACACAATTGTTTTTATATTTTTATTAAGTTAGCGCTTTTAAGATGCCGACTATTATGAGTAATGGTATTAACTTCCCCCTTCTTTTGTAGATAAATAATATTTAGAATTTACAACATCCCAACCAAAAAGCAGACAACAAATTTTCTTAGTATTTCTCCAAACACGGACATTTTATTCGTATCCAATAAGAGTTGTTTTCCTCTTCAATTATTGTATTTCAATATCAAGTAGTACGAAAATGTTTGTTTACTAATCGAGCATTAGTGTGTTTCCACTGAGCACTGACCCTGGTAAGGGACGATGAGTAGAAATTTATTATTCTAATAGAAGCCACATCTTTACTATTGAACCAATAATAGAGTGTTTTAACATAGAAAATTAGCTTTTTTAAGTTAATATTATGGATGAGGTTTTATTTGATGAAATTGAGTACAATTCTGAGAAATGGCGGCCTTTTGATAGAACTGTCAAGTCTCAATATCCTTTATGAAATAAAATATTAAGTTCCAATTGAAACAAATGTACGTTAATGATTATTTGTCTTACATAGACTATTAAAAGAGAAAAGTAAACAAATACAAATCATTTGTTCTTTTAAGTTTTTTATGGAGCAGCTTTCAGTGAATACCGGCCAGATTTGTGAGGCAAGGTTTGGACCTTGTCCATTACTTATTTTTGGCCTTCCAACTTTTATTTCGATGTTATTAGTTTACGTATACGACACACGGGTCTTTCATATAAAATAAAAATCTACTTCATTTGCAGCTGTTATTCGGACTGTGGATTATTTCCTAGTAAGTTAGTACCCCCTTAAACTAAAAATGAAGGATAGTACTGTCTCATTGACTAAATAAATACTTAAGTTACATCCTGAATTTAATTAAAAAAATCCGGATTGGTTGTGATCTTAACCTTACGACAAAATAAATGATTTAAATATCCCCGTGTTGAACTTTCAATTTCTCTGTAGTTGCTTTCTAGCAGGGCTGCATATTGGAGTATATTAGTCATTGGATAGAAATGAGTTTACACTCGAAAATGTCCTATCATTTTAACAAAAATCGGTAATTTTCAAAAACAAATACTAAGTTACTTTATTAGCGATCTTTATTAAATAGATACCATAAGATGTAGAAATGTCTAAAGTTTTATTTTTTATTTGGCCATAGTTTTCGTAAGGGTCGTTTTCGTTTCCTGATGGGTTTAACGTAAATGCAAGTTTTTACGATATTTATTTGGTTAGAATATATAGAAAACTTTTCAAAAAATATTCACCACGTCAGAACATTAAGTTGAGCATGAATGATATCATGGACAAATGAACAATAAAACTTTGAACATTTCTACAACTTATGGTACATGTATTTACTTGAAATAAATCAGTCATGTACTTACTAGGTAATTTATTTTTGAAATTATTGATTTTAGTTGAAATGATAGGACAATTTTTGAGAGGGAACTCACTTTTGCGTAATGACTGTATTTCCGAAAAATGTCGTCATTTTGGTCTTCTGTCGACCAGTAGTAAATCTCTTAAAAGAGGTTTACAGATGGCTTATCATTATACATGTAAAAGATTTATAAAATGAAAGATCGGGGTCAATGGGCAATTACATTTTAAGGCATTCAAATGGATAAACCAGATGAATTCGAAAATCTGACAAAAAATCCCAAACATGACAACCGAACATCCTTAAAGAGAGTTTCACGCTTTCTGTGCGTTACAAACCCTTGCAACAACTATTTGAGGGGTCTGTACGTTGCTTTGATATTGCAAACATTTTCATCGTTATCCAAGAAACCCTCGTTTTACCAGTGGTAGTCCAAATTTACAAGACCGTCATCCCCCTACGATCTCTATTACAGGACACACCTATTGTATTTGTTGTTAAGATTGTTTCGTCCGTTTCCTAATGTTGTATCTTTATCATTTACATGGTGTTAGCAGACTGTACATTTATTTATAGTTGATAGCATCATTTATCCATGTTTTAATGCAACTAAAAAGTAATAATGCTTTGTAAAGTTTCACTTGATAAGTGCTTACTTGTCAAATGAAGTGAAAATCCTTTCGCAGTTGACTTTGCTTGAATCTTTTCTCGTCCAGATATTGTAACAAATGGTTTTCCTGTGGATTTATTGATCCTCCTTCCGATACCACTTATGTTGATGAACTTGTTACTGAGAATAAAAGGCGGGAGAAACATGCTTATTGCATTCGGAACCATGCCTGTTGATTCCAAATATAATCAGTTTGTGAAATATCATACTTGTTAACAGTGTAATATGTTGATCACAGATATCAATGTCACGAGACATTTGTTCAACCATTAAATCGGATAACCATAGGAAATATTTCATATCTCCATTTAACTGATTCTAAAAGAATATCACGAAAAGTCAAACAGAGAGCGATTTTATGAAAACAAATATGGGTAAAACAGAAATGGAATATTGATGGTCAATAGAAAGGGAGACATTTGGTTTGATGTAAATGCAAGGTCCGATTTCGTCTGATGTCACATAATTCACATGATAGCAACATTAAATCCCTACATATACATATTAAAACTAGCAGTCCTGCATCTTCAAGAAAAGTCATCGACGTTATTACAGTAACTTTAAATCTCTGTAATGCTAAAACAAACGCGAATAGACGTTTCAGTGAGAAAAAAAACCTACACAAAGTCGAAGGAAAAAACAACACCACCGTGATAACTAATAACGCAATAGGACGAAATTACAAACAAATATCTGCAATACTCTGTATACAAAACATGCAAAACTCAAGCCTGAGCGACATGAAATTCACCAAAACGTGCTGTTACAAGTACAATAGAGAAACAAAGGATATATCGGGTATTCATTATCCAGAACAGAAAATCAGTACATGCACTGCAAATAAACAGCAAATTTATTGTTGTTCTTCATGTCAAAGAGGGCTTCAACAAAAAAAAAAACAAAAAAAAAACGTTTACCTGACTGCGAGTTTAAGACGACCTTAGCATCGACTTGAGCGGAGTTCTTTGCAAATATATCTTCTTCTCGTTCTTAATAATCATTGCCATAATTACTTCTCAACAATTTCTGTATCACCCAAATTATATAGATTCTTCACATGTAAGGAGGATTATTATTGGTTTCTACGGCATTGCAAGAATTTTAATGAATATTGACTGATAAAAAAAAATCAAATTTCCAAAAAGATCCATAGTACTTTTAAGAGACTCCCTTAATTTCCAATGTTCCTAATAGAGACATTAAATGTAAGGCAATTAATTTTGTTTATTGTTTTATATTATTTATTGTACATATTACATAATACCATCAGCAATTACTCTTTTATCTAATACGGACAGTTTTGTCTTTTATTTCCTACAAAATTGTAAAAACTATTATCTTTTCTAAGCTATATAGGCAGTCGTTCATAGTCATTTCAAAGTTAATTTACCTCACATCAATACAAAACACGATTTTCCAATTTAACATGAACAAGCCTGGCATTTAACTGACCATGCTAGATAATTTAATGGCCTCCAATAATGTAAGAAAATATATCTCTTCTGTTAATGATTGTAGACAGGCAAATTATCAAATTGATGATCTTTTAGCGGTGCAATGCACTCTAATATTAACTTGATTGATATATCACAGTGGCGGATTTAGAAATTTTCCTAAGGGGGTCAGGTCCCACTGACTGCCATAAGAGTGGCCCACCCAAGTAATTAGTCTTTCCATGATTCCCTCAATTATTTTCTACACAGATGAGAGGGGCCTGTCATAGAGAAAAAATTGCACAACTGAATCTTTATGGTTCTGTCACAGTTCCCTAGTACCCTCGAATAATTAAATTGCAAAACATGCAAACCATAGAATGATTTGGCATTCTGATGTCCAAAATTGTTTCAATGGTAGGTCTAATATTCAAATGAATGTTTTAAATGATCACATATTTACCGTCAATGGTGGCGGATGATTTGGGGTTAGTAGTTTGTTTGAGTCCGATTTGTTTAGGTATTCGACGCTATGATGCAATTGATATTTTTCCAAATTGAACACTTTCAGGTATTTAAAATATCTTGATTCAAATTGTTTTTTGGTCTTTTGCTTGACTTAGTTGTTTGTTGTTCATCAACTTGTGTACATTATATCAGAATAATTCCATGCAAAAAAACATGACCCCTCTTGAAGTTGAATGATCGTTCCCTAACATGTATATCTATTCGTGACGATATCAAAAATACATTGACAAATCATAGGTGAGTTGCGGAAAACTTAAACATATCAAGGTTTTTCTATTTTCTCGAAGTGTACGGCAGAGAGTAATATATAATAACTGCATTTTTAAAACCCTCGAACCTTGAAAACAGTAATGCCACATTATTATTGTTGTAAAGAATATCCATAGTATACTTTTTTTTTCAAATTATATATATTCCCAAATTTAAAAAGAATTCCAAGGAAAATTCTAAAGGGAAAGTCTTTTGTCAAATGGCAAAATCAAAAGCTTAAACACACCACAAGAATGAAAAACAATTGTCATATTCCCTACCATGATTTTGTCATCCGTTGAGAAACTAGTTTGAATATATTAGAACCTCAAAGTAAACACATAAAGCTGTGATAATGTAAATTGTAGGAAAACGTGAAACCTATGTCACAGGAATGAAATAAGTTCAGGAATATTGGAGGTATCTCCTTTGTTTTTAAAACCAAGGTAGCATATACTGTTAAAAAAATAGTCAACAAGTTAAGCCAATGTTGCATGGTACTTTATATTGGATAGCGAAATTAAGAAAATAAAGAAAATGTAAGTAAAAGGTAGCTATGTCTATTGAACGATTTGAATATTATTTGTTATTACATCTTGTATGATTGATTATAATGCCAACGAACGTTGTATTTCTTAGCCTTTTGATTCAATTATTTCCTGCATCTCAATAAATAAGTCGATTGAGAAGTTTCAAATGCAAATTTTATACGACCATTATCAATTTATCAAATTTAATTGAAAATCTTTTAGCTGTTAAAATGCTATGATTGAACCCTGTTCTTCAAAATGTTGCTACAAATGGTTTTCCCGCGGATTTATTGATTTGTCTTCCGCTACAACTAAATTCTCATGTAAAACTTATTACTGGATATAAAAGGCTCTGAAAACATGTTAGTTACATTCAAAGTCGCTTCTGTCGCTTTCAGGATATAATGAATATTTGGTAAAACATATTGGCGGTTTTGTTCACATCATAAATGGATCTGTTATATCTGTCTATACCAGGTAAGTTATTTATAACACATAACATACGTAGTTCTTCTTTCAGGCGTTGGGTACAACGTTAGTTGTTTACTAATATAAAATAACAAGCTTAAGTTCAAGTGTAGGGTTGTTTTTCTGTGTACATTGTAATCGTAATTTGTTCGGCTGTATTCTCTTCGACTTTAACAGTACATATAGACTGTGTTTGAAGTCTTATTCAAACATGTCAGTTAATTATCTTAAAATAATTGTTGTAAATCATGTTTCCTATATTAATAAAAAATTAATAAAATATATTAAATCAGATTTTGTTATACATTTATCATTTCCTTTCCATTATGGTTTTCGGTTGTTGATTTATTATTTAGAGGGAAAAAATAAAAGCAAATACAATACCAAAATAAAAAGAATAAAAGAAGAAGATTTCGTAACTTTTTTTCAATACAAGGAAGGGAAACCATTTAGGGTATTCCCAGCTCAATAGGTAACTCTAATTTGATGACTTGGAATATAATTATTACGACCAATGTTTTGAAAATTTTAAGTTTATAATGTGAATTATTCAAAGCTCTAATTATAAGATTTGTCTATCTCTTGAATAAATTTAACCTTTGGTTATGAATTTCAGTGCTCTTTACCATCGTATTTGGATTTTCCTTTCAAGTGCTTTGATCCGGGAGCCCCCAATGAGTCTTGTGTGTATTAAAAGCGTTTCTAAAGTACATTATTAGCATGGTATCGTTGATAACTGAGTAAATGTACGATACAAGTAGCGAATCACATATTTACATTGTAGGTTGTAATAACTTTGTCAGCTAGGTAATTCGTTTAAAGCGAATTACTTGATTAATCTTTTTGGAGAACTTTCATGCTCTAAACATAGAAAACAAACGATATAAAAACACATATAGTCAACAGCAATAGTAACGTTTATACTAATCATATTACTTCATATTTTTATACCACATACAGATGCCAAATATATTATATATTGGCTTTCCATCAACAAACTATTAAACTTACTCAAAACGGTTTTAATTGATAGTTTCCTTTAATCATTTAGAGGAAGGTAGACTTTTAAAAACTAAGTTCGAACTATTTACACAAATACTATAAAAAGTAGATGTTGCTAATTATGGAAAGCAATTATAGTATTCTATAGTTGAGTGTTAAGAACATTTCTTTCGCTTTACTTAATAATAAAATACTCAAGTTTGAGAAATTATAACACAATTTGTGACGAAGATATACATATACAGTATGATTTGCTATCATAAATTTCTTTTGGCAGTACCCCAGTTCCCTCACTAGCATTAAAAATAAAGAGCTGTGGTTCAGTTGTATTTGAACCTTAGCTGTAGTAAATACAGTATCAATGATATAATATATTCCAATATCATACAACGGTTACTGAATAATCTTACGTTTACGTATTCAGCACTGGCCTTTTCTGGATAATAAAATAATCGGAAAACTATAACGGTAAGTGCTCCTATTTCCGGGCAGTGTATTTTTATTTCTTACCCATGCAATTTGCGGTCATATTATTGACGTTTCAATAAGTAGAGGAATATCGTAATCATCTGTCATTAAATGTTTATATTAACAGGAAGCATAATATATTGACCGTCACTGTTTAGATTTAGCATTCAACAATGGAAATCACAGTCAATCATTGAGACGTATGACTCTGTTAAATTTAGTTTAAAACTTGTTATATTGAATTGGGGCCGTTGTGTGTTGTACACACCCCTGAAAGAGTCGTTGAAAGCGTGACTATTGAACGTTCAGTGAACGTAACATGTAACGTTCCCATTCTGACTTGACGTGGCTGCCTACTTGTACATCAGGACAACTTAACGAACGTTTAATTACTTAAGATAGGGTTTTATTTATACCGGACTAGAGAAGTCCAATGGAGACCAAATTTCTATACCGTTGTCAACCATTGTAGATTTTTTTAAATGTATGTATTATATTTTTATCTAGAATTCAAAGCATTTTCAGGATTGACCTTCATTTTCGGTTTTCTTCGTTCATTTAAAAAACGGCATAAAAAATTACCAGGATACAGGTTGCCATATACATCACCCAGCTAAGCTCTTGCTTATGTACACAGTATCATATGGAGGTGTTAAATAAGTTATTTAGGCAACCCCCTTTCAATCTCTGTGAAAAGATAACTTTGGAAACATAAAGGTTAAATTAACTGTTAAAGGCCAATAAATGTAACATGTAAGTAACCAGCGGCCAACAATAAGATTGTCAAATCATAAAACACTTCTCTTAATCGATTCCAACATTTAAAAAAAATCTAAAATATTCGACTCAGTCCAGTATACCAAACTATGAACAACTGTTAAAGGCCAATAAATGTAACATGTAAGTAACCAGCGGCCAACAATTAGAATGTCGAATCATAAAACACTTCTCTAAATCGATTCCAACATTTAAAAAAAATATAAAATATTCGACTCAGTCCAGTGGTCGATTGATGGAAAGCTGTATCATAAAACCAATAAATTAACTCAAAAGTTGTCGACATCCAAAAAGCTGATACTTTTTTCGCCCCTTACCAGTGTTTCTTTTGTTCTTATAACGTGACGCTGTACTTTAAAAGATTATGTCAGTATGTTGTTGTTCTATAATATGTCATTATGATATATTTCTATTATGAATTAGAAAATACGTTAAACCACAAACGTCAAAATTATTCAATCGCGTAGTGGAATGAACTATTTGTGGACTCTTATCAATTTTATAGAACTTTTGGACTATTTTAAATCTCGGTCTATTTCTAAAATTAATTCTTACATACTTTTGATTTTTAGCCTTGTATGCTAACATAGCCCATGTGAAATTTTAAAATTGTTTGTATAAACATTAAACGACAAAAATATGTGACGTATACAGTTTTCTGACGTCAGACACGCGAAGCAATGAATGCATTTGTAGATAAATGTTGTGTGTTCTGTTAAATTGTTTCTTTTAAAATGTTACACAATTATGACTGCTGTATCCACATTTGGCTATTTTATTTATTATGTCTGTTTAGTTCACGCACCATTGTAAATATAACGGAATTTGATTAGACTGTCAATAAAGTGAGAGGTTTGGCGCTATAAAACCAGGTTTAATTCACCATTTTCTACGTTTGAAAATGCCTGTACCAAGTCAGGAATATGACAGTTCTTGTCCATTCTTTTTTTATGTATTTTTCATTTGAATTTGCCATGTGATTAGGGACTTTCCTATTTGAGTTTCCTCTGAGTTCGGTATTTTTGTGATTTTACTTGTTTTAAGAGCATGAAGAAAATACAACTAAAGTAGGAAATCAAAAGTCTTTTGTTCCACTTTAGTGAGAAGAAATGTGATTTTGTTTTAATACACAATTTGTACATTAAAATTTTCAAGAAAAATAATGAATCGTTCAAAAACAACGAATTAGCGGCTAGAGAATGACACCTGTATGAGACTTAAAGTTATATAGATAGTATATATAGCTGTATACACTAATACGTCTTCTTCTTCTAAGATAAACGTTGTTAAAAAACATGTATTTCCTTTTCACTTTTAAGTACAATCAATGAGATGGTACATTTTGTCACTTATTTAGTTCATTAATCATAACCATTAACATAAGTGGAAAATAGAGTATAAAAGTCAAATAACTATGAAGTTTCTATGGTCAAGAAAGTCTTATGAAAAGACCGAATAATTACGAAGTTTCTTATGTATATAGTTCTTACGAACAAGTTGATATGTATATAGTTGACTTAATATGATTGTAGATTTACAGATCTCTAGACAAATCAAATTTCATCTAAAGATGCCAACAAGAAACTGTATCAATGCGCCAATCAATACTGACAAAGAATCTTTGTAGATAGACGACCTCTGGGAAACTTGTTGACTGTTTTACTGTTATTCATGTAAATGCTATTACTGTTTATAGGTAGTTATTGTATTCTCCGAGGGACGTATAATTATCCTGCTTAATATAGCTGGAAATTATCAAAGTCAATTTACTTAGCACTGTTATGTGCAAACCAACTCTAATTTGCTATACCGTATGTGAAGGACTAGTAATTTAAATCAAATTACACATAATGAAAAGTCTTTAATGGAAAAAGTCCTAGAGTCAAATCAAATTGTAGTAAAAAAAGCCCATAATATCAAATGAAATCTTAGAATTGTAGAAAAACGCCAACGATAACTAGTATGTTATTGCCAATTAGAGGCGCGTACTACATGATGATAATGGATGGCTGTTAAGTTTGTGTCCGATGGCAAATCAAATGCATATTCAGGACGAGAATATGCTAATGCATTATGAACATTAAAACTGTTTTGCTCTGTAAAAGACCCCATTCTGAGTTGTCTTTTAAGCGTGCTTTAACTCACAAGGTAACAGTTTGACATGTCAATTTACCCGTTAACATAATTCTGACTGTGAGCCAACCAGTCTTCATCAATATTTATTGATGCTGCGTTATTAGCTGAGAAGCAGCAAATACCAAATTAAACCCGGCTTGGTTCGAACCAACAACCTCCTTTACTGGATGATATCAAGGTTCTACAGTCCACCGAGGTCTTGCATTTACAAAAAAAATTGAGCACAACTTACGTACTTCTATAACTAAGTAAAGTGTTATAACTGAGAGCCCAGGCATTGTTCACTAGATGCAGAAGTATTTTTATTAACGGTGAAGATTGCAACTAATTTAATTCAATTGCTGTTCTGATAAATAAATTATGATAATAAAGATACTATAGAATAAAAAAAAACCCATTCATATATGAAATTAAATTAAGAATACTTAAACATTTTGGAAAGTGGTAGGGTTAATTATAAAAGCATTTAATTCCTATCAGCTTTTTTTAATCATTTACTGAAATTCATTAAGCAGTAGAGAACATCAACTCAATTCTACTTTTATGAAGCTTTGTAAAATTCTTTAAATTTGTATATTACCAAGTCGTTTGGAATTTTGGGTCTTTAACATTGTTTCATGCTCTTAAACTTTATACTTGGTTTTTTTTAATGGTTTAGATCTAAACGTCAACGAAGAGTCGGATGTAACAAAACGCGCGTCTAGCGTATCAAATCATAAGTTAATATGATAACTACATGTATTAAGTTCGCATTGTGCAGTGAAATTCAAGTCGCATTCAATTTATAGGATATAAAGTAGATTTTGACCAGACCACATACATATCTAAACCATATGGAAACGCCTTTTCTTACAAAAACAAAAACGAATTGTAATACAACTGTTTATGTAAATTGTCTTGTGTTGATCATTAAGTGACAGTCTTTGTAAAAAACAGGCAAATTAGGTAAAAATCAAAACATGATCAGAAAAAACCCACCAAGCTAATCATGCTATTTAATACTAACCATCATCCTGAGTTAAAAATAATTAGTCTTTTGTTTGTGTGTGTCTGGTAAAATCAAATAATTTGGTTAGAAAATTGGTTAGAATGATAGCAAATTACAGAATTATCTCCCCTTATTCAATTTACGTTATTTTGTGCTTAACTACATATTATGAACTAAAATCAATGTCAAATTGGGTGGGTTTTTTTGTCATGTTTTCTGACTGCCTGATTCTTAGGCAGACTGGCACTTAATTCATCGATTTAATATGGGAAGTATTGGTAAACCATATTAACAAAAACTTTATATTATTGCACGTTAGACTACTATCTACATAAGATCTATCCAAAGACTACCAGAATAAAAATATGAAAGTACATCTTCAAAAGGGGAAATACTAGATTGACCACGAGTTCGATAACATATAGTCACAATGAAAGGCAGACGACAAATTTTTGATAAACGTCGCGTCAAACTTTTTGTTGCTAGACATTAGCCGCTAGAAAGCTCACGATCTCTATTTACAGAACCATGCCGTCTATACAATCGCTGGGAGACATTATCGAACTTTTAATTTGAGATTGCCTGATTAAACAAACTTCGTTTTTTAAAGCATATCAAACCATCTATCTCTATTATAACTGTAGCTGTCAATCAGATGGCTGAATTACCAAACAAGATAATCGCATTCTTATGCAAAAGTAAAACATTTATCATTCTTTAATAATTCATACTTTATACGATGTCTCTGTATTTAAAGTAGAAAACATGAGCCTGAAATAGTGATCCTCACTATAGATTCCATTAATGCTATCATATATTCCTCGTTGATAATCGAACATAGACTACATATAATGTGAATCAACAGCTTGGCTCAAAATTATGGAGAAAAATGCAACAATTATATTGATCTATAGTATGATTGGGGAAACACCTCGTGGGATGATTGGGGAATCGACACTTTGCTTTGTTTTTATACTTTGTTTGATCAATTCAACAATGACGTAGTATTACGACAATAAAACAACTCTAAACTTTGGAGTTCACGAGAAGTAAAACTGCAATTACTTCCTGTTAAAAAAACGAGATTAAAAAACGAAAAATTGAAAATTACAGTTATAATGTAAAGTAATTGGACAAGTGCGTTTTTATTGTACAAATATGGCATATTTTAACATTATAAGATTGGACATACAACATTTGACACGTGTATTAAGACAACTGCATTTTAAATAAACGTTATATATATGCTATTAAATAATTGCTCATTATACTTTGTTAGTAATGTAATAATTGCTCAATTTACTTTCTAGAATATGGAATAATTGTTCGATGATGTAACAAGCCAACTATGATCTTGCTAAGGACATGATATCACCCGTTCTAATAATCTGGGCATTCCTGTCAGTTCTGGTTTCCGGTTTAACTACGTATGCATTCGTTCAGCCTGTGTGGCTTGTTGGTTCAAATTTGTTGGATACGTTTGGAATGATAAGTTTGTGTTTATCAAGAACAGTATTTCCCGGAGGAAGCTTAAAACAGGAATGTGAGTTTTATGGTGGATATTTTAATTTGGGAAACTTGCCGTCTGGAGCATGGCAGGCGGCGTGCGTTTTATATGGAGCAGGATGTGTCCTACTTTCATGCGGAGCATTCTTAGCTGTTTGTACATCGTGTATACCATGTGATGTTGTTAGGACTGTTACAGTTATGGCGGGATATGTACAGTTTGTAGCAGGTAAGTTGTTAAAAATGTTTAGTCATATGTCCGGAAGGTTGTCAGAACGGTAACAGATATTGCAGGCTATATATAATAAAGCAAACGAGTTATCACTGCCAATGAAACAACTAAATGACACAGAAGTTGAAAAACATGTTTCACCGTATGGCCATCAACAATGAGCAGAGCCCATACCGCACAGTCAGCTATGAAATGCCCCAAAATGACAACGTTAAACAATTAAATGAGAAAACTAACGGTCTAATGTATGTTAAAAAATAATGAACGAAAAATAAATATGTAACACAGTAACAGACAACAATGTCTAGGTTGTAGCTTGAACGGTAACTGTAACTGCCGCAATGGTCACAACTGATTGCAGTTTTATTGGTTGTGTATTTACCCACACATATAAACCTATACATGTTTGCTAAACAGATTTAATACACGTGAATTTGCTTTGTTTCCATAAGCAGCACAATACTCTACTATCGGACTGACTAAAAAAGAGCACATTTTCGAAAACAAGTTTTCAAATTACTTTTCACTAAGCAATTACTCAGTTTAGATCCAGAGTCAAATTCGATGCCTTGGACACAATCTTCCAATTTAATGTTACATTGATGTAAAACAAGTCTTAGACAATTCACGTGGTACCAGTTAAAAATCATCGTTGCTAACACCAAAGACAAATAATATAATCTTGTGGATGGAGTAAACATAATCCAAACAATTTATCATAACATTAATTCTGCTTTAGAGGAAAATTTAAGAGACAATAATAAAACATTGGTAAACCCTAATAATGTCAAATAATCGCCATTAATTTTGTTATGTTATATAC
Source organism: Mytilus galloprovincialis (assembly GCF_965363235.1). Lineage (NCBI taxonomy): Eukaryota > Metazoa > Mollusca > Bivalvia > Mytilida > Mytilidae > Mytilus > Mytilus galloprovincialis. The sequence goes on from NC_134842.1 coordinate 2,694,802, forward strand.
ATGTCAATATTTATCTAGTTTATTGAATTACAAAAAAATATATATCATTTCTAAAGATGTAGCACACCGCATGAGATAACAATTTCATTATTGTAATATACTTCATCTTTTTTCAAGATATCGTTTACATAACAATTTTCTACAGCAAATTCCCTACGTTTTTTGTAGTTGTTAGTTAATTGTAACACCAATAACTTAACTATCTGTTAACATAAACATTATGTTATGTTTGTGTAATCAGTGCCAAGGGAAGGTTTTTATAGCAAAGTGTTGTAAAATTGTAGCATTTGTTAAATTGGAAGTGCAAAAACATATTATTACATACCAGTATCTTATTAAGATTCGACAATATTGTAGAATAACGAGTTACATATACAAATTAATCAAACTTAATGGCTTTGAAATAAACACAAATAATAGATAGTAATTTAATATACACACGTAAAGAAGATACTTTGCTGAAATAGTTTACACGTGAGATAGATACTCACTGACACAATTTACACGTGCCGTGAAAACCTAGTGACACAATTGATTTTTAAACACGCGGTAGAAACCTCATGGCATAATGTAAACGTGCGATAGTTACTAAGCCAATTTCCAAGTGAGGAAGATTTTGACTAATACATCTTGTATGGATTTTTAAAAATTCTAAAGAACTGCTGTATAATTTTTAATCACGGTCTGTTTCTGTAGTTAATTCTAACCTAACTTTTGATTTCACAAGCCTGCATACCGCCATTCTCCATGTGAAATTATAATTGTTTTGTATAGACATTGAACGACAAAAATTCATTTGTGTGACGTTCGAAACACGCGAAACAAGGAAAGTTTGTTTTTAATTTGATAGATGCTTTTTGTGTTTTTTGTATATGTTTGTTTGTCTTGATATTGTAACACAGTGACTGCTTTTACCATATTTTAACTATTTTACCGATTATGTCCGTTTTGTTCACTCATCGTTGTAAAAATAACGGAATTTGATGCGACTGTCATAAGAGTGAGAGGTTTAGCGCTATAAAACAAGGTTCAATCCACCATTCTCTACATTTGAAAATGCCTCTACCAAGTCAGGAATATGACAGTTGTTGTCTATTCGTTTGATGTGTGTTATCCTTTGATTTTGCCATTTGATTAGGGACTCTCCATTTGAATTTTCCTCCGAGTTCAGTATTTTTGTGATGTTACTTTTTACAAGTGTGGTAGATACTAACTGATACAATTAGCATAAGAGGTAGATACATACTGACACAATTCCACATGACGATTAATGCATGACACAACAACATGTGAAGTAGATTTATATTAAATAGATTAACAATGTCTTGAAATCGGGATATTTGAAACTTAAGAAAAAAATATGATAAGCATTTTCTCAACACGACTCTGAAGATAAGAAACAAAGATGAAATATCATTATATTTTTTTACGAGAAAATTGCACTTAACTTAAATGAAAATGATTATTTCCTTATCAACTGTATGTTTTACACTCAATAGCGTTGTGTTTGAAAAGAAGGTGCTGATCGAGTGTTTTGGGTTAGTAGGTGTGCAACCTAAACAAATGCGACATGCAGAACGAAGCAATTGTTTTAATTCAGTTTTATTTTTTAGTCTTAATCTAATTATAACAGAAATAAGATTTTCCATTAGATTTCAACGATGGCAAAACGAAGCAATTCTTTTGGATTTTATATTTTTAGTTGTATGCTAGGAAATGAGATTATCCTGCGATTTAAGTTCGGAGGAGGACATTTGGAGGGATTAATTTTTAGGGGTCTCAATCTTCCCCATTTCAATCACCAGCATGTGTCTGCATCAGCTGTTTCAATGGAATGGTTAAATACTTTGATCACAAATTAGATGTCATAACACCTAGAAGTGAATGGTGCATTGTTTTGTTTTGCTTATGAATATTTTCTATCCTACTCCATTTTCCTTTATTACGACCTAAATCCATTAGTTAATCAACGTCATTATAGCGTTTTTTATAAGGATTTTTTTTATTTAATTACCAATGGACTGTACTATTTGTTAAAGGAATTTGAACAATTGGAGTCCTTTAAAATATAAAAAAGAGTTCTTTGAAATATAACACAGCTCTGTCAATCGTAATTAGCAATTGAATTTCAAGCACGTAAAGATATAGAATAACGTTATTATACAGTTCATAAAGCCAGGTTACAGTCGGCAAAAGGATAAAAGTTTGATTTATCGCCAATTAAATAATCAACCGATCTCATAAAATAATGAACTGTAATAATTTTAAAGCAGACACGATTAAAATATCGATTTCTGCTCAGTTTTCGTTTATTTTTTTACAAGCTAGCTAAAGTTTATTACTTTTATGGGGTTGTTATGAATTAGACCATTACTTTTCTCGTTTATATTGTTTTACATTTTTCACGTCAGGACCTTTTACTGTCTGCGTTTTTGTCACTGTCGAATGCCGTACGATGACCCATATGATTCCTTAACCTTGTTTCATGGGTTTTCCTTCTATTAAGAATGTATTGTGACGTCATAATTTCCATTGGAAAAGCCATGGATAGTACGAATTCTTATGACGTACGAAAATATATGATCTGACCATATTTTCACTTCATTTGAGTTCTAGTAAATAGTTGTCTCATGATTGGCAATTATACCGCATCTCATTATTTTTATAAAGATTGTCGGCATCATCCCTACCGGCATCAAATCTAACATCCCTATTCCGACAAGACGTGGCTGCGTATTTATACATCCAACACACTTTAAGCAAGTCAATAATTGAGGTTAATAGGCATCTGTACATAACCTTTTATTTTATTTTGTATAATGACTTGCAATTCAAATTGACCTAATATATTAGGTTTTAAAAAATATTATTGTTTTACATTGAACTTTTTTTCAGAAATATTTGTTGAAATAAAAAAAGTAAAGTAAAGAAACATGCAAAGAACAAGTAAAGCCGTAGCATAAGTCTTTAAGTTCAGTCTTTGATAAATGATTTTGTAGTCGGTAAACAACACTGTGAAAATGAGTTCAATACTCTCAGTATTATGTAATGTAGGTTTTTATAATTAGATATATTTGTCATATTGGAATATTGCATGTCTTCTATGATTGATGTTTACTTGTCTTTTTGAATGGTATATCATCAGAAAATGATAATAGATCGGTTTTTATCTAACATGCGATATTTACATTGATAGTAATACTAGTTACATCTTACTTAATATTGAGAATTTTATTTAGAAATGATATCCAAGTTTTGATTGTCCCAATGGTATCTGATGTCTCTTTTAGTTTGATAAAATGCAAACAAGACAATAATTATTCAGAAGCTTTATTTGAGAGACGTTTTATAGATGTCAATGATATATGTGCACACCCTGCATCACTTTGACAAGATAGTGAAGATTTATCGCTGGTCAGAAAGATAAAAAAGGGTTCAATGGTACATTCTAAATAATGTCTAGGCTAATGCAGATTATTCATATAAAAAAAATCAACTTGACATGCAAAACCTTGAAATAGAGAATGGCAGTTATATGAAAAAAAAAACCAATTCATTCAGACTGCATCACTCAATCACTCAATTACAGTTTTCTCTCATCAGTAATTTTTACGGTCGCTGATTTATAATAAATGTTTGAAAATAAACATACGTTTGAATGGTGCAACAGTTGTCAGTATTTACAAGATATTTAGTTTTATGTAAAAGATGTCTTGTAGTTTATGTTGTCTTGTAGCACACATTTAACGTTTGAATGGTAATGCTTGTTATACGTTATCTGAAAAAAAAAAGATTTATTTTCATCTAAAAATTGTTGTACAATTCCATAATTTCTTACAAATATTGCAAGTTTTTCTATAAGACATCGCCATTGATGGTTACAGACTGCATTACTCAATCTCTCAATTACAGTTTTCGCTCATCAGTAATTTTTACGATCGCTGATTTATAATAAACGTTTGAAAGAGGGGCGAAAGATACCAAAGGGACAGTCAAACTCATAAATCTAAAACAAACTGACAATGCCAATGAAAAAGACAAACAAACAACAGCACACACGGCACAACATAGAAAACTAAAGAATAAACAACACGAACCCCACCAAAAAACTAGGGGTGATCTCAGGTGCTCCGGAAGGGTAAGCAGATCTTGCTTCACATGTTGCACCCGTCGTGTTGCTTATGTGCTAACAAATCCGGTAAATAGTCTAATTCGGTAGGTCACATTCATAAAAGGGAAGGGGTTTGTAGTTACGACGTAAGGAACATATCCGATATAAATTGTGAAACGGTTATTCCATAACGGTCAACCAACTCGTGATGGCGTCTGTAAAATTTACGAAGTGATGATTTCAACTTCACCATTTGGAACTCTTGGTTTAATAGCTTCCTTGTGAGCAGCAACCCTCTATCAAGAAAATCATGATAGGAAATGCAAGCACGGGAATATCGTATCAATTGGGAGATATATACCCCGCATGCAGGTGCTGCTGGAATGTTGCTACTTTGAAATGGAAAGTTCACAATTGGAAAGCTGAAATCATCTCTTTTGTCGTAAAGTTTTGTTTTCAACCGACCCTCATTGTCAATTTCTAGATGTAAGTCAAGATATGGGGCCGACTTAACTGTATCTGTAGTATCCTTTATCTGTAGCTCGATTGGATAGATGCGTTCCACATAGTCACCAAATTTTGAATTATTTAGTGAAAGAACATCATCTATATAGAAAAAAGTAGAGTTAAAGGATATTGCTAACTTCTTATCTTTCTTCCTAAGAAGTTCCTGCATGAAGTCAGCCTCATAATAATAAAGAAACAAGTCGGCAAGTAGAGGGGCACAGTTTTTTCCCATTGGAATGCCGACAGTCTGTTGAAAAACACGTCCTCCGAACGTAACAAATATGTTGTCAATCAAGAAATCAAGCATCTTGATAATATCAGTTTCAGAGAATTTTTTTGTTCGAATCAGAGTGATCCTTTACAAAGTAGGATTTATCCCTCCCTAAGACAAGATACTTGTATCTACGTTGGCCATTCTTTTTTACGACGCAAAGCAATATCAACTCTTTTAATTTGTCTTCTAGTTTGGAATGTGGAATACTAGTGTACAGAGTAGAAAAGTCAAATGTTTTAATACTGCTACAAGATGAAAGAGAGTTAGATTGTATGTACTCTAAAATATCTTTGGAATTTTTAAGTGTCCACATCTGATTCACGTCCCCTCTAGAATAGGTAGTTTTAGCATCATCTTGAACTTCACTCTCCGCTATATAGATTATGTTTTCTCAATAAATGACTCAAACTTAGTGACTTTGTTAAACGCATCTACCCAAAAGATCTAAAAAATAAAGTATATCCCAGATACATGCAGCAAAATCTGAATCGTTTATTGACTTGTATCTAGTTATTGACAATGAGGGTCGGTGGAAAACTAAACTTCATGTCAAAAAGAGATGATGTCAATATTCAAATTGTGAACTTTCTATTTCTATGTAGAAACAAAACAGCAGCGCCTGAATATGTATATTATATCATGTATATGTACAAGCTGTTGTGGGTTTTTTTGGAGCCTGCGTTTCCTATTTAACGTTTACTTGGTACAATGATTGTTGCTAAAAAAAAGAAGATATTGAACCTTGCAGGGTTTATAATGGAAAAGTTGGTATCATTCCTTCAAAATCATTTTGATGACGCCATCGCAGCTGCCACAGATTGCCGTGGAAATTATTCAATCGCCGTAGCCTCTGTTGCTGGTGACAATACCGAATTGCTACTTATCACCGTTTCAGCTTAATATCCCTCTGAAACACCTATTGTTTTGGGATTTGTTTTGCTCAAGTCTTCTGAGACACCTGTTATTTTGGGATTTGTGCTGCTCAAGTATTTCGTTTTCTGTGAAGTGCTATGTGTTATTTGTATTTTTTGTTTTTTTTTTTAACTTTAAATGTTTGATTGTCTGTTGAGTATCTTTTGTTTCTTTTAAAACCTTATTGAAGAAGGCAAGTTTGGCAACATTGCTACTTTTCTTGCTAGTAGGTTTTGATTATCTGAGACTAAACACAATATACAGAAAATAGTGCAGAAAATTAAAAATACGATTTTTTAAAGGAATAATTGAGTTTGTCCTGTGGTTTGTAACAAGCACTTAGTATGGGAAAACGGTACAATTAATTCTGCCTTAGGCGACAATATTAACATTATCTAAGTTTACCACTTTTTATGATAAAAACCTGGATAAAACAGTTAAATAAAACTAACGGTACCAATTTTCTTGCACCAGATGCGCATTTCGACAATACATGTCTCTTCAGTGATGCTCGGGGCCAAACGATGTGGTGTTAGTACTTTATTATTCTGTTTTAAAAATTAAAGCCAAATAGTATCATGACAACATCCAACGGAACTTGTTTATGTTATCCATGCCCACCGTCATTTTGCACCAAATTTATGAAATTTTGAAAGACTTAGTCTTTTTGAATAATTCTCTAGAAAATATTTCAATGGGTTTCAAAATTTATTATTGTAAATATACACACTGCAGTTATTCATAAATAAATAAAAAATATATTGTACTCTGACATCCATCACAGCCCTGCTAATTTGACTTCCTTTACCTGCCTTAGGTACACAAAAGGCCAACCTAATGCTGGGAAAATGTAATAGTACCGTTTTCCCAATAAGTATATACTTATTCAAATAGTGCAAAAGAAGTTTCCAAACTCAGTATTTTTTTCGTCTTCTTAAAATGGTAAAGTATATGGGTAATAGAACTTTCACGCTTTTGTCATTGGGATTAACACATATTGAGCCGGTAGTAAAATAGCTTAATAGTCATGGACATTGGACGTTTGGGGAAATGGGAAATATGTGTTTTGAATAGTTATGAATAAAATGGCTGAAATAGTTAACATATGCAAAACTGAGATTTTACATTTTTTGGGGTCATATTTCTTTTTTTCCTCCGACAATGTCTTTTATGATTAGTCATTGAGATTGTTAAAACAGTTTGAGTGAGAAACATATTACCTATGAATTCTGCTAATTTAATAACAATACAGGAAGTGAAGAGAATCATATACATTTAGGCACTATCAATTATTCTAATCAATAAAACGGAAACGGTAGATGATGCGTTGTTTCCAATCGGAAATAAGAAATTCTATCTAGTGTAAAATCAATCATTTTCAAAATTTGGAATGAAAATCAAATGAAGTCACAACAATCAAGATAACCATATAAAAAAGTGACAAGATCTCAGATTATTAATGAATTAGAAACAAACGTATTGTTTTTATTCGAATTTAACTGAAGTTGGATAAACTCCATTGGCTCGCAAGAAAGTCGAATTCTTAACTTAATGTGAAAGCTCCTTATGAGCATAGAATCAATGGTAAAAACCTGAAATGTCGACAAATACAAATTTAACGTTAACGGTAAGAAGATATAACTGTCTGATATTCTAATCTGTAACATCTTTCCACAATATTTGAAGTTTATTCCAAAAAACATTTTTGTTATGTCGTTCGAGATTAAATTGTTAGCATGGCTTCTTATTGGAACAGTCTGATTCCATTACAATCCACGAGTTTTTACTTTTATGTGTGTGTCTTTGATTCTAGATTTATGATCTGTCTTTTTTTTATATTACACAAACAAAACGTTAAAAATTATACACCCAATTAGCACAACAAACAAACAAAAGAAACGAAAGCAGGAAAACAACAAATGCACAAAAATCAAAGAAACCCAATTGAAACCTAAAAAGAAAGGGTAGAAATAAGTCGAGAAACAACAAAAATTTAAAACAAACACGAACACTCGTTGATTATCCGATTTATCCAATCTCGATGGTTAAATTATAAATTGTAAAGTCCTCGCCGAGTCTCGGACTTTAAAATTGATAATTTAACTATCTCTATTGGATAAATCCGATAAACCACTGGTATCAATGTAAGAATCTATATTTATATCAACAAACATCTTATCATTTTCCTAATGCTAATGTGTGACATATTTTTCTATTTCAGTCCTGGTAATGATTGCAGGATTATTTATTTACCCACTAGGATTTGGATCATCGTTTATAAGACAATACTGTGGATCTAAATCCGTCATGTACCAGACCTACGATTGTTCTATAGGCTGGAGTTTTGTACTGGCTGTAACAGGGACGTGCCTAGCCATGTTTTGTCCAGTTCTTTCACGGTTTACAGACATGAAAGGGCGCGACATAATGCCGTAATTTGTATACTCTCGGACGTTATTACGAAAAGACTAAAACATAAAACAAAAGACAAATCGAACTCATTAATAACTAACCTTAAAATGGATATAAGCTCTTCGAGAGGGAATAAATGTGTATGAAAAAATGAGAAGTCTTGTATAAAGAATTCCTTATACATCACTTCTGATAGAGTTATTTAGCATACTAAGTATTTATATGTACATCTAGTTCAAATAATAAAATTAGATCTGGAATGATAAAATCATCGCAACCCTCTACAATAGTACACATAGGGAAACTTTAATAGCTGTATAAAACTAGAACATGTAGAATTATTAGTGAGTAGTGTACAAGCTTGATAGAGAATGATTTGTTGTTTAATGATCTCCAAGGCTTAACAGGCCTTAATCGTGTCAAAGCAATAATTAAATGATCAATTATCGTTGGTATTTGTCAAGTTATTTCATTGTTTCGTTTTATTAATAAAATTTATTTATAGATGCCGTTTTAAGTTATTTTACTGAAATATCCCTACATAAAGAGATGTGGGTACACGGGCGGATCCTGCCATCTTAAAAGGGGTAGGAGTTTCAGCCATATGTCCCGATTCAAAAGCATTTATCGTCAAAAAGAGGGATATTCCAACCTCAGGACCCCTCCTTATTTGGATTATTAATAACATCTAGGGTATGCTTCAAAGATACAACACTGCAGCAGCACTGTCAAATTAGACGTAATCTTCATCTATTCTTGATACAAAAAGGAAAAGAAACAAGAAAATACAGCAAGTAGAAAGAAAACAACTTATCTCGAACCTAGTCTATGATAATCTTTTCAGCTAACGAGCACAGGAACATCTTGTGTACGTTGTAAGATTAGCTCCCTCATAAATCACATAACAATCTAAAAAATGAGGGTTTCTACTGTATAATAATAAAAACATGTCATGATGACACATTTCTGGTGATAAGGTGAGATGAAATCTTACATAGCTCGATAGAAAAAAAACGAAAAAAAAAAAAAACGCGATTCTCATAACTTTCAGTAAAGTGTAACAGTATTGTATATTTGTAAATCGTGCACATACATGTATATATAAATTAATGCGGTTTTAATATAATTCCAACTACAAGTCAAAGAGAATTTTTTTTTCACCGTTTGATAAACATAGTCCGAGAAAAAAACAACACTGGTAGGTCCAAATGCTACCGCAAAATTAAAATAATTGGGATTAAGGCCGGGAAATCGGACTGTGACTTAAAAAAATACTTCACGGACTCCTGACAAAATTGATACAACGATTAAATATCTAGTTCTAGTGTGCTACAAAATGAAAATAACTCTATTGCTCCCAATTGCCATGCATCCGTTTCAAAATTTCCTTTCTAACTGGACGAGGCTGCGTATTTATACATCCTAAACACCTAAACAGACACTTCACATGAATGAGGCATGAGTAAAATATTTCTACACCACAATCGATGGTTTTTGTAAAAACCGCTGTAAATTAAGGAAATGCATTTATTTTTGATGTCACACAATAAAGCTCAACAATAAACATTACTGATATATTGAGAGTAAGATTGATTTTCGAAATCATGGCACAATTAGAGTATGACAGTATTTGTCAAAAATTTGAAAGACAACCAAACAATAGAGTCAGTCCAAGCAGTAGAGCATGAACTGCTGACCGTTTCTAAGCGCATGATTAATATAAAATATGCAAAAAGTAAAATCATAAAATACTGAACTCCGAGAACATTTTTTAATGGAAAGTCCCTAATCAAAATACAAAAGCAAAGGATCAAACACATCAAATTGATGATGAATTATCGAAGGAAATGAAATTACACTAAACAAAAATTGATATTCAAAAAAATAGAAACAATTGCCGTCGTTTCCATCAGAGCTCGCAAGGTCTTTGATTTAAGGGTACGAAATCATAAAGTCGAAAATAAGGTGACAACTCCATGGCTGAAAAAATAAGACAAACAGAAAAAAAACAACAGTGCACAAAACACAACATACAAACTTGAAATTAAAGGCATAGCGCGTGGTATAACTACCAATGAGACAACTATCAGCCAAAGACCAAATGGCATAGAAGTAGGCAACTGTAGTTATCCATATGCCTAAAACCGCACAACAAGCAATACAAGTCCCCAAAATGGCAGATGCAAAACAATTTCAAACGATAAAATTATTAAATTAATGTGTTTTATTTTTTATTTATATTCACTCAATCATCTGTTAGTTTTAAATTGCAAAGTAAGAAGACAAATTATTTGAAAAAAAGAAGAAAAAGACGAAGTATTTTCTACCAAGTCTCAGAATGAGGAGACAAATAAAGTTAACCAAGCGCCTGTTTTCCTATCAACAATTTTCTTCGTCCTTCAGAATAATCCATATTTACAGGCAAGTATCTGGCCATATCTAATATTATTAAATAGCTGTATAATATTTTATTGGAGTAATAACACCATGTCGTATTAATATAAAAGTCTTTTACGCGGGAAATCAATAGACGTGATTGACGTATTTCTTCACTTTCCAATTTTTATATTAAGATTTGTTATATGGGAAGACAAAACAAGATTAATATTAATCCCTGGAAACACAAAATATCCGAAAACTTCTAACTTTACTTCCCGAAATCTAATTTCACGGTATAATATTTGTTACTAAATTCATCAGTGACAGTTTATTAGACAGAATACAAATTGCGATAACATCTCCAAGACGGCGGCAAAAAAAAACCCCAGAAAATCAAAATAACACGTTACATAATGGTTGTAATTGGCGGACTTTTTAAAGCGATAGAAACTCTATGAAAAGAAATTAAATAGAACCGCTTCACCGCATCTTTAACCATTGAACTCAAGATGTATCAGATCATATTCAAGCGAACATTGTCGTTTCTAAAGGAAAAATAAATAGGGTCATTTCTCACATTAATAGTCTAATATGAAAGAAAAAAAATAATTAAAAAATAGGGTAATGGTTAACTAATACACTGTTAACAGAAAATCGATCAATTCGTGTTTCTGAAAACGCAATCTTTAGATACATACAAATTAAACATTACTGGTATTACATAAGATAACAAATATATGATGTGAATAGAACAATTTTCCAGTACGTTGAAAACTCTATACGTTTTTGACATTGTCCTCTGAAATCCGACTTCAAACATGAGCAAATATAGACACAAATAAACAAAAATTATGAATCATTCTGAAAAAAAGTAAATTTAATCTATATGTCGTCAAATCTGTCTCAATTTTGGTTATAACAAATTATTTTAAAAAAATACCCTGAGAAGATAGTGAGTTGTTATATAGTTATTTCCTCGATTTTGACATAACTTTTGATTTACACTTTACACAACGGTTGCCCCACTTAAAGAAGGATCTGCTTACCCATTCGGACATAACCATGAATAATAAAACGGTTTCCACATGTGGAGCAGAATCTGCTTACACTTCCGGAGAGTACCATGATAAACACAACGGTTGCCACATGAGGAGCATTATCTGCCCACCCTTCCAAAGATAACCATGATTAACACAACGGTTTCCACATGTGGAGCAGGATCTGCCTATCCTTCCGGAGAGTACCATGATTAATACAACGGTTGTCCCATGTGGAGCAGGATCTGCCAGTCCTTCCGGAGAGCACCATCATTAATACAACGGTTGCCACATGTGGAACATGATCTGCTTACCCTTCCGGAGACCACCATGATTAACACAACGGTTGCCACGTGTGGCGAAGGAACTACCTACCCTTCCGGAGAGTATCATGATTCACACAATGGTTGCCACATGTGGATCAGGAACTGCCTATCCTTCCGGAGACCACCATGATTAACACAATGGTTTCCATATGTGGAGCAATTGTGCTTACCCATCCGTAGAGTAACATGATTAATACAACGGTTTCGTCATGTGAAGCAGGATCTGCCTACCCCTCCGTAAAGTAACATGATTAATACAACGTTTATCACATGTGGAGTAAGATCTGCCTACCCTCCCGAAGAGTACCATGATTATACACAACGGTTGCAACATGTGGAGCAGGTTCTGCCTATCCCTCCGGAGAGTACCACGATTAATACAACGGTTGTCACATGTGGAGCAGGATCTGTCTACTCCTCCGGAGAGTACCATGATTAATACAACGGTTGTCACATGTGGAGCAGGATCTGTCTACCCCTCCGGAGAGTACCATGATTAATACAACGATTATCACATGTGGAGCAGGATCTGTCTATCCCTCCGGAGAGTACCATGAGTAATACAACGGTTTCTTCATGTGAAGCAGGATCTGCCTACCCCTCCGGAGAGTACCATGATTAATACAACGGTTGTCCTATGTGGAGCAGGATCTGTCTATCCTTCCGGAGAGTACCATAAGTATTACAACGGTTTCGTCATGTGAAACAGGATCTGCCTACCCCTCCAGAGAGTACCATGATTAATACAACGGTTATCACATGTGGAGCAGGATCTGTCTACCCTTCTGGAGAGTACCATGATTAATACAACGGTTGTCCTATGTGGAGCAGGATCTGTCTATCCTTCCGGAGAGTACCATGAGTAATACAACGGTTTCTTCCTGTGAAGCAGGATCTGCCTACCTCTCCGGAGAGTACAATGATTAATACAACGGTTGTCACATGTGGAGCAGGATCTGTCTACCCCTCCGGAGAGTACCATGAGTAATACAACGGTTTCTTCACGTGGAGCAGGATCTGTCTACTCCTTCGGAGAGTATCATGATTAATACAACAGTTGTCCTATGTGGAGCAGGATCTGTCTATCCTTCCGGAGAGTACCATGAGTAATACAATGGTTTCTTCCTGTGAAGCAGGATCTGCCTACCTCTCCAGAGAGTACCATGATTAATACAACGGTTATCACATGTCGAGCAGGATCTGTCTACCCTTCTGGAGAGTACCATGATTAATACCACGGTTGTCCTATGTGGAGCAGGATCTGTCGATCCTTTCGGAGAGTACCATGAGTAATACAACGGTTTCTTCCTGTGAAGCAGGATCTGCCTACCTCTCCGGAGAGTACCATGATTAATACAACGGTTGTCACATGTGGACCAGGATCTGTCTACCCTTCTGGAGAGTACCACGATTAATACAACGGTTGTCACATGAGGAACAGAATATGTCTACCCTTCCGGATAGTACCACGATTAATACAACGGTTATCACATGTGGAGCAGGATCTGTCTACCCTTCCGGAGAGTACCATGATTAATACAACCGTTGCCACATATGGAGCAGGATCTGCCTACCCTTCCGGGAAAACCCAAGACTTACCTTTTTTTCATGGAGTTATTGTTGCTCAATCTTCCGTATTCTATGTAGGGTTTTTTAACCTGTTTGTTGTGCTAACTTATTCTGTTTCCAAATCGTACGAGTTATGACATATGAATACAAATGAATATAATTGGGATATTAAATCATGAATTGTATAACTGAGAACCATATTCTTTCATATAAAAAATGCATTAAATTCTAATTCATTTAACAGAAATTATTTGAAACGAAAACAATGCGAAAACATGGATGTCAGTATTATCGTCAGTTTGAGTCTAAACGATACAAGTGATGGCTTGTTCTTCATATTTAGAACCGTGGGACAATGGACTCTCGTTCATTCTTTCTCACCATCAATGAACATGATAAAAAAAATGTATTTTGTAATCTATACGAATGTCTTTAGTGTAAATCAACGTGGTTAGGTCTAACTTATTTATATAATACTACTCGGTTGATTTTATGAATTAGTATGAAATTATTTTCTTCTGAATTGTCTGCCCAAGGATGGCGTTTTAGGTTAAGTTTTTTTTTGTGATTTGGCGGCACGACAGGGTCTACTCGATAGGTCACGTTAGTTTTTACATCCATGCTATTTGATATTTTGGATCATGCATTAATAAATTGATTGATTTAAAAATGATTGTGTTTATTGAAATATATATATGATGCCATTTCGATCTGATTCGTAATTTGTATATGATAAATATATTATTAAATGGTTGTTATTAAACCATGATACCTCGGCTCTGTCATGTGGTATTGCACTTTACTCTCTTTTGTTTATTAGTATGATTATTATCAGTGATTATATTGGTGTTAACAGAAGAAGAAAATTTATTATATTTTATATGATATTTGGAGAACCTTATTGGGTTATGTTTAAAGATTATGATAAAGAAATTAAGTGTGATACAGATTGTTCATTAAGATATAAAATTTAAGCTGACAATGGAAACAAGTTTCCATTTATCTTTATAATTTAAAAAACTCACTTTAAGTATTTAAGCTTATAAAGTATAAACCATTATTTATATGACTAGCATCTTTATTCTGTTCAGTTAGAAAATAGTTTGAACAGTTGGTCTTAAATGTATCTAAATTATCTCTTTATTTAATATTATTTGGTAAATTATTCCAGGTTATAAGAACAGAATATTTAAATTTAAATTTAAAAAATCAGAATTAGGTCTTGGTACATGATAGCTGTGGAACCGTAGCTCTTAGGTCCTTATGTTATTTTTTTGACTATTTGCGGACCGCAAATAGTCAAAAAATAACATAAGGACCTAAGAGCTGCAAATAGTCAAAAAATAACATGAGGACCTAAGAGCTGCAAATAGTCAAAACATAACATAAGGACCCAAGAGCTACGGTTCGGCAGCTAGGTACATGAAGGAGGCTTGTTTAGGGGGGATATCAATATCCCATATCCCATATCCCTATAATGTTTACCCCTACATTGTGTAATATCCCAATATTTTTTTTTACAAATATTCCGTATCCCTAAAACTATTTTGAAATATCCCAAAATATAATTAATTCATTCCCAAACCCATTTTTTTTATGTATAAAACATTCGTAAATACATGTTGTATGCGTTGCAGTAAGGATGTCAAGGATGTGGGCTTTTTCATAGAGAAAAGTTAATAATTCATTCTAGAATTAACCAGAGACCTTTAATTTTTAATCTACATGTCTCTGGAATAACCAATATGTAATTTAAAAGGGTTTGTAACGTCAGTGGATACATAAAAAGATTACTGTAGAGATAAACGTGAACCACCAAATGTGAGCTTAACAAAGGCACGTAGCTAAGAGAATCACAAAATGTGAACTCAAAGATAGCACGTTGTTTTAATAGAAAAGCAAAAAAAAAATGCTTCCCTGAGCGCAGCCTGATACGACCGCAGAGGTCGAACCCTGAACAGTTGGGGCAAATTTGGACACAATATCAAAGCTTAATACTATCTAAATTTGGATTGTCAAATTTTTGACATAATATAGGTTTCTGACACAAAATAAATGTGGTCAAAGATCTTACAAATCTAATGCGCAATACTGTGCAATTGAAGATTTCTCCTTGAAACTTTTCAAAAATTTGAAATTTAAAAAATTTTGAAAAAAAATATGAACCCCTTTAAAAAATTGGACTCCCAACTTTTTGATCCCCCCTTGGAGGAGTAACAATCAAACTCAATCCCAGTCTTTCCTTTGTGGTATGGAACCTTGTAGTACAATTTTAAAGAGATCCATACACTTAAACACAATATATTTTCTGGAAACTAGAAAAATGCTTGTTTTTTGGCCCTTAATAAACTGTTGGCCCCATAATCCCCCAAAACGAATCCCAACATTCTACTTGTGGTATTAATCATTGTGATACAATTTCAGAGCAATCGAAAACTTATACACAAGTTATCATCTTGAAACTAGAAATTAAATGCTTGTTTTGGGCCCCTTTGGACCCCTAATTTCTAAACGGATGGGACCATCATCCCCAAAATCAATCCAAACTTTCCTTTTGTGGTATTGAACCTTCTTTAAAATTTCATAGAGATCCATTCACTTAAACTAAAGTTTTTGTCCGGAAACCAAATGTGTCTTCGGACGACGACATCATACCATTATCATGTACGATCCCAAAATTTGTTTGCGGTAGTATAAAAATCAGATTCTATATATAATAAAAAAGAACGGAATAAATATAATATGCGGCAAAGAGCTGCACATGCAAACAACCATTATAGTTAATCTATTAAAACGCAAATGATCAAATCAGATATATATCCTGTGGGTAAAAGGCTTGAAATTTATACCAAAATTGTGTTGATATTTTTGGTAATGGTGTATATGTACGTTGTACCCAACAATTGTAATACCTTTTGGTACAATCTAGGGGGAGGCTCACGGTAGGAGGCCGGAATCAACAACGGAAAGAAAACCAGAAAATCAAGAAATACGCTATTAATTTAATAAAGAGAACATCATTATAATTATAATACAATTTCACAGTACAAATATTATAGTCAAAATATATTGAAAACAATAATTAAATATCACAATTCAAATTAAATATAATATAATAACAATAATAATTACCATTAAATTAAACCTTTTTTTTTAAATTAAAATATAAATTATTTATAAACTTTGTCTTATTTTTCCAAAGTAAAATAAAAAGAAAAATAATTTTTAATTTAAATTATTTCGAACACCAAGAGACTCACCTAGAAAATCAAGAAATACGCTATTAATGTTTTAGCGACTTGATTTCCTTATATACCAATTTCTAAGTGTCATAGAGGCCATGAAGCTGTTATTGTTAGTCCACAATAAATAAAAATAAGAGTGACCAAATATATCCCAAGCCAGAGCCTCTAACCCCAAGCTTTAACTACCGAAACACTAAAATAGTGATGAATAGCGTTGGGTTCTATCATGCAATATGGGATGCGTGGTTGCATGTGAGTTTTATTATAACAAAACTCAATGAAAATCAACAAGGTCCTGAAATGAACTTTTTTAGTAAATTAATTTTGGCAATTTTATCAACATGATGAAGTGAGATGTAAATATTTCTGTACTTAACTTTTCATTTCCACATTATTTTTTTTTTCATTTGCAAAATTCAATATCCCTACAAATGCATCAATATCCTATATCCCATTTATTTTTAGACAAATATCCCTAAATTTAAAATGGCAAATATACCGTATCCCAATATACCCTATACAAGCCTCATGAAGAAGTCCTGATGTTGTCGACCTCAGACAATAATTATAAAGATCAGCACAAGCAGTAAATTTAATAGATAGATAATCAGACCATTCATACATTTATACATTAACACAGCTTGAAAAAAGTGTATTCTCGTAAATATAGTCATCCATGCAATTTTTTAAACATAACTGTTGATGGAAAATCAAAAGAAACAGATAAAACTAATCTTGCATGCAGCACGTTTTTGGAGCTTATGAATCCTCTCCAGATTACTATGTGTGGTTAGACCCCATACTGTACAACAGTAGTCAATAATGGGTAATATATAGCTATTGTAAAAAAGAATAAGACCCTTTAATGGTAAATATCGTTACAACCTTTATAACAAATAAATTCTGATTGAAGTAGTTTCGCATATTTTATCATAAGATATGCGAAACTATTTCAATCCGAATTTATTTGTTAAAAAGGTTGAATATCAACTTGAATTGACCATGATAGGTTTTTATCAATATGAATTCCGAGAAGTTTTTCAACTTCAACATTATCTAAAGAGATATTATCTTGACGTGATAAAACACATAAACATTCATTACAGTTTGCCAATTTTCTGTCTGATCCAACAAGCATACATTTTGATTTCTTGCTATTTATCGTCATATCATTTTCTTGACACCATTTAATTACATTGTCTAACTAAGTCTTTATTCAAACATATATTTAAATTTACAATAGATTTAGATGATAAATGTAAAGTTGTATCATCAGCATATAGATCAGATTCTGTATATTCTAAGGTTAATGGTAAGTCATTTATATAAATAAGGAACAATAAAGGTCCAAGTATAGAACCTTGAGGAACTCCAAAAGTTACAGTTTTATATTCTGATGCAGTGGTTCCTAACTTAACTTTTTTGCATTCTCTGAGAGAGGTATGATGAAAACCATTTTACTGAGTGGTCATCACATTGGTATAATTTGAGTTTTGATAAAAGTATATTGTGATTTATCGTATCAAAAGCCTTCTTAAAATCTAAAAAGAGAATAGCGGTAAAATTTCCGTTGTCCAATTCTTCTAACCATTTATCAATTATTTTAATGAGTGCTGTATGACAAGAATGTTTTTTTTCTAAATCAAGACTGCTGTTGTATTAATAATTTGTGTGTGGTTAAGAATAAATCAAATTGTTTAAAGACGGTTTTTTCAAATAACTTTGACACAGTGGGTAAAATTGAAATGGGTCGATAACTGTTTGGGTCTGTTTTATCGTGGACATGGACATTATGTAATGTTATTAGGTATGACTGACCAAAACATAAAGTTATCAGATAAATGTATAATCTTTGTTTGGTGGTAAGACTAATAACATTACCCCCCCCCCCCCCCCGCTATAATACAATCTCTGTTTACAAATTGACCACGTGACACTCTTATTGTAAGCGGTTTATTGGTATTTAAATGGTCAACTTTTGACGGACAAACACTTCGATCTTTAGATATATAGAGACGCAAGAAAATGCACGCACAAATACTGTTTATGAAATAACAATGTATAAATTGACTATTGGGATTTATTCATCTGAACAAGTTTCTGTCACGTGACAATATGAATTTGCCGACGGAGCTATTGCCGACGGAGCTATAGAAGTGACACGTGGCCAGTTTAAATACCACAAATTTATTGACCAGTCTTACAGTTATTATTGACCAATAGATTTTACCTCGTGTCACAAAATGTGTTTAAAACTGTGACATCCTTGGCAGAGGATTTATAACTTAAGAAGAACGAATAGTAGCTGTATAAGTGGACCATTCATTTAATATTCATTTCACATATAAGTGGACTTTGGGAACTTACTACAAACAGTATAGACCTTCATTGGATAGTAACATAACTTTGGACTTGGACAGATAATAAAACAACAATAACATTTGAACGATATTGTATTGGCAATGGTCAGACTGAAAACAGAAAAAAGCTGCAGATTAGTATAAAGACATAGAAATTCAGCGTTTTAGTTAGGTGTAACAACTCGTTTAAAGTTAGCAAAAATGGGCCACAACGTTTACAAAGAAGTTTTTCATTCGAATCATTACAATAATTTGGCGGGAATACACGCTTCTAGAACAACTTTTACATACACCAGAAAACGAGCGTCGATGTCTACAATGGAATAGCGAAACGGGAAAACGGCGGGAAAACAGCGAAACAGGAAAACGCACGTTACAAGGTAAGCAGCAATATGATACAAGATTTGAATTTTCTGAAGAAATAGTAATTATTGTCAAATCGTTAATCAATGCAGACATAAAGAAAAAAGCAATATTAGTAAAAAAAAAAATAGTATATTTAAACAATGAACACATTAAACCTATACCGCATAATTAGCTATAATAGGCCCCGAAATGGCAAATGAAAAAAAAACACCACAAAATACTATATATATATTTCACTTTAGCTTATTCTATGGCAGATGGACAAATTGATCTTAACTTCGACAAATGGCCTACTACAAATGATATATTGTCATTGGTTGCAATTATTATTTCTTTACTAAACACAATTGTTCTTATCTGGTTATTTATAAATTCAAAATTATAGCTGCTGCAATAGACATCTATACTAAGTTACCAAATTTTTAATTTGAACCTTCCACAACTAATTTAAGGCACCGTCTACATGGATAAAGGTATTAAATTCTAATATAACTTGGGATCATGCTGTTTTCACATTAGCTTTTATTTCTTTTGTAATGACTATTATTTTGGTAATTAAATCCTTCAAAAGAACAAATATGAATACTAAATTATGCTTAGAAATGACAATTGGTTTTAATTGTGTTTGTATTCCTATTTTTTCAATGCCTTTATGCCCAACATACTGGGGTGTTCAATATCCAACCATCATTGATAATTTAACAGTAAAACTGTTGTAAATTACTTAAGGCCTAAATTACACATTTCGTATTCAAATTTTACAGTTCGAAACAAAAATACTTCTCAATCAATTCATGTAACTGAAATTATCGATCTTAATATTTTTCAAGCATGCGCACTAAGGACAATACTTAAACACCCTTTTCTGGTTATTATTGACAATGTAAATATGCTCACAACAAATATTGATAATCCAAATCAAGCGAACAACCGTAAAAATACTGTATACAATTCTACCTTTTATTAATATTTTTTTTTCTATTCCTTAGATTTACCAGACATGGACATGTTTAGCCTTTCTCCGGCACAATACTGGTCAATAATTCCGAAGATTTGGGCTATTGCAATGCAATAAATTATCTCCTGTTATATAATTTTTATCCTTATATATATGACACCCTTTATGTTAATAACTGTATTATAACAATTATTGAAAATGAGGTAGATATACCTTAATATAATAGTTTGCCCTCTTCTATGTCTTTACACATAGACTATTTTGAACAATTAAATACATCATATATTAGACAAGTAAATAACTACTTGCGTTAAATTATAAAATTTGTCATTTCTAATATCATATTATACACCTTTTATTTATTCATTATTCATGTTTTTTTTTTATCATTATTACAAAGATTAAACTATTTAAGTAAAATCCCCATTGATTATTAACTAATCAAAATTATATCAGTCTAAAAATTTGCACAACGCTACTGATATAAGATGTTATTATACGAAAATGTTGTTATTAAATCGTGTTATCAAATTTTTGTTAAAACTTGTGACACTTGAAAAAGGCCATTTGTTGAGCCGAAATATTTGTCAACACGATTTAATAACAACATTTTCGTATTATAACATCTTATATCAGTACCGTTGTGCAAATTTTTAGACTGATATAATTTTTTCTGTATCTGCATAGTATCGCCTATTCTAGACGATCTGGTACGTAGTAAATTTGCTGGTTGGTCCTTTCCATAGACTTATATATATATATATATATATATATATGTTATTTTTTCATTGTGTATTTTATTGCATCATGTATGAAAAAAATAATATATATATTGTCCTTGGTCCATTTGAAGAAAATTGAGGTCGAGGTCAAAGGTCAAGGACATGTAATACATTTTGAATTTTGCTTGTTATCATTATTCCAAAGAAACTGTGACAGTCAATGATATGATGTGTTTGCCAAATAACTGTTTACAAAAAAGCACAACTTCAACATATTTTAGTCGAAGAGTTTTGGTGAACCCTTATAGGAGTTTCTCCCCTTTTGTATTTGAAATCAGTATTTCTCCACAACCATACAAGTATTGACCTGGGGTCTTTTGATTTGAGATCACTGACAAATGACCTCTAAATTGAGGTCAAGGTCAAAGGTCAATTTGACGTTCTAGATTTTAGACCTTTGCTAAAAATTCTTTCTGGTTCATTATAACACAATTAAGTCTTCTCCATAAACCTATTAATCTTATTTTTTTATATATCAGTTTGATTTACCATATTACATCAACACGGAGTGACATTTTCTAACATCGTTTTTTAAATTTCATTCTTGTGATCGAGGTGGACAGACCTTCAATTGTTCTCTGAAGAATTGGTTTTTAATTATAAATGTATCCCTAGTTTTGTTCTGTGGTAAAATGATTTAAAATAAAACCTTAAACGGGATTATTTTTTAAATAACATGACGATAATCGTTTGTTTAAAAGGGTCAATTTGTTTTGTATTCTATTGTTTTTATATAGAAAAAAGGTATTTTTGATAGAAAGCGTGCTTTTTAAAACTAATAGGTGTCATTCGATCCCAACCTGCCTCTTCACAAGTAGCAATGGAAGATTGTTTTGTTCTCTGTCAACCTCGAATGACTAATAACAATCAGTATTGTGTTCTTATTTATTTTGTGGCTTGAAGTTTATACACAATTTCTATGAATGGCACTTTTTATAATCTGTTTCCTCTAAAAGAATTCTGATCCCCAAAATCACAAAATGTTGATAGTTTTATCCGACTTTGTATTCGCGTTGTTACTACAAATTACAAAATCAATTTCTAGTGTTATTTGTTTATACTTGTACATTATTGTATCTGTCTGTATGAAATTAGAAGCTATTAAAAAATATATATATTGGTGATATGAGTTACTTCCCTTCTACCGTTAGACCTTTTAAGGAGTATCGAGAAATATTTTAATTTGAAAACATTGCTTTCTTCAAAGACCATCAAATGTAAGACTTACAATGGAAAAGCTGCATTCATTTAAACAACTGAAATTAAAATTATCTTCGACTGATTTTAATAGGCAAATTTGTATTAATGCAATCATGGGTAACTATACAATAATTGTGGTATCATGATTGCCTATGAGATAACTCTTCACAAGAGTCCAAATGGTACAGAAGTTCACAACGATAGGTCGCCGTACGGTTTTCAACAAGGAGCAAAACCTAAACATGTGTAGCTACGCTTAACGCCACCCCTAACATTGAAAAGTGGCGTAATAATGCAACATATAAACGTAAACAAGACGTGTTAAAATTAGGTGTTAATTATAGGATACCTAATAGAGGCAATTAAATAATATTATTCAAAGAGTGACCAAACAACTACAGTAATTCACGAATGCTATCCATGACCCAAAATAAATATGCACTGCAAACAAACACGAAAAAACCCCAAAGGAACAGCGCTTGTATTGTAACCAGATTGTTTTGGTCGTATATTAAAATAAACAATTCAGGATCAATGAGTTCGTGTTATTGTGTAAAATAAAAAAAAAACTACTCTGCAATACAAATACAAACAATCAGTACAAAGAAAGATAACTCTATTCATTCTAGGTGACAATTATTTAATACCTAAATTACATTACTCAAATATTTTCTATTGGACAACTAT
Source organism: Mytilus galloprovincialis (assembly GCF_965363235.1). NCBI lineage: Eukaryota > Metazoa > Mollusca > Bivalvia > Mytilida > Mytilidae > Mytilus > Mytilus galloprovincialis. The sequence continues at coordinate 2,717,927 of NC_134842.1, forward strand.
TGTTTTCCAGGTTATTGACTTACAAAGCTATTTCCAGAGAATCTTATCCATAGTTGGATTCTGTCAAGGTTTGTGTAGAATGTGATGATTTTAGCATGTTTATCATACACGTTTGAGTCAATTTGCTGGAAAAAGTTTGCTTTACCAGTCCTATTGCTTTGCTTTGAAGGGAGAGATGACAGAGGATAGTAATTTTTATTTTCCATCGATGGGTCAATTTTCAATTTGTCTAATTCTACCATTATGACCGGCTTGTATATATGATAAATATTACTTTATTTCTGAATATAAATTTAATGGTCTTGTTACACAGGGTTTTGCTTCATACACGTGATCTCTTAAGCAGGTTTGACTGTATATATATATAATGTATATTGTTGGGCTGGTATTTAGACGAATTAAATTTATATGTATTTAAATATACTTGTAAGTACGTCTGAACCAGTGACGACTCTACAACAAAGTTTATCCATCGGATTACCAGCAGTGATGGTGATACAATATAAAACTGAGAATGGAAATGGGGAATGTGTCAAAGAGACAATAACCCGACCACATAGCAGACAACAGCCGAAGGCCACCAATGGGTCTTCAATGCAGCGAGAAACTCCAGCACCTGGAGGCGTCCCTCAGCTTGCCCCTAAACAATATGTATTCTAGTTCAGTGATCATGGGCGTCATATTAAACTCCGAATTATACACAAGAAACTAAGTTAAAAATCATACAAATATAACAAAGGCCTGCAGTGGCGGATCCAGGGGTTTGGGTCCGAGAGTTGAAACCCCTTTTTTCGACGATCAATGCATTTGAATGGAGATATGTGGTTGGACCCCCTCTTTTATCCTGGGTTGGGAACCTCCTTTTTAAAATGAATGGATCCGCTCCTGGGCCAGAGGCTCCTGATTTAAGACAGGCGCAAACATGCGGCGGGTTAAAACATGTTTTGACATCCCAACCCTTCCCCTATACTATAAGGCTAAAAATACATCTACTTTAAGGCTGAAAATACATCTGTATATATAATTCGTCTAAACATCAGCCCAACAATGTTAAATATAAAAATTTGCTTTCGCAAATTATTTGTTCTATCCTCGCCGGGATTCGAACTCATGCTACTGAGATATCGTGGCACCAAATCTCCTTACACTAGGCTCGATCGACGCTTTATACCTCTCGACCACCTAGTTTTCACAAACATAAAGCTTTTGGTGGCAGGGTGTTATTTTTCCTCGTCAGTTTTAATCTAGCGTCGTGATACAGTACCTGAACGCATGAAGATGTTGTATAGTTAACCTATTGATTCTAGTGTACAAAAACCAAAAAAAAAAACCAGACAAACCATTGAACAACGAACAATAAAAATGAGGACAACGAAAAAAAAACATTTACTAGACAGATATGTACATCGGACTCGGACTTCTCTTGAACTGAATTTTAATGTGCGTATTGTTTACTTGTCTACATTGGCTAGATAAATAGGGGGGGGGGGGGGGTTGAGATCTCATTAACATGTTTAACCGCGCCGCAATTTTGCGCCTGTCCCAAGTCAGGAGCCTCTGGCCTTTGTTTGTCTTGTATGATTTTTCCGACGTAGTCGGTATAGTTTCGGTTTGTGCCCTTTGAACTTAAGGACGCTTAACTATGGCAACAGAATACGCATGCTCGAAAATCCTTTCTGTGATTGGACAAAATGCTGTCATGGTGGGTGATTTGGTTGTGTTTGAAAAAACGTCTCGCTAATTATATCGTGATGGAAAGCAAGTGAAAAACTATAAATATTTGAACTAGATCTTACAAAGATTTATATTTTCATTAAAATAATTGTTTCTCCAATAGCCCTTTGCATCCGTGACAGCTGTTTATTCGGGACAATTATATAATTTTTAATGTAAAGTTGTTGTACGAGCGTACATGACTTTAAAACGCACGTACGCATGTGAGATTTCCGCGGGGTTTTGGTGAATGTAAACAGAGAGATACGAGGACCGAGAATACTGAACACAAACAGAGAAAACGTTATTTAAATGGTATCTTTGTGCTTCTGAAGGTTATCGAAATGATAGTTTTAAACATATACTCAAATTTAAATACGTCGGATATCTTTTTTTAAAGATAGTTCTTGTTAATTTTAGTTTCTTGTGTATAATTCGGAGTTTAATATGACGTCCATTATCACTGTATTGGTATACATATTTTTAAGGGCCAGCTGAAGGACACCTACGGGTGCGGGAATTCTCACTACATTGAAGACCAATTGGTGGCCTTCGGCTGTTGTCTGCTCTATGGTCGGGTTGTTGTCGCTTTGACACATTCCCCATTTCATTTCTCAATTTTACATCTAACAATTATTCACCAAATATAGTTGAACTTCTGCCTACAGTATATGAGAAACTTAGAAACGGACCTTATCAACTAACTTTAGCCTTGATCATTGATCAAAGAAATGAGGTTAACGTCAGGTGGATTCTACCTCAGGAATATATTACCCTAGCTGTATTTCGCAAAAAAATTAGGAATTTTTGTCCTAAATGCTCTTCAACTTCGTACTTTTTTTTTTTATTTGAACGTCACTGATGAGTCTTTTGTAGACGAAACACGCGCCTGGCGCGTAAATACAAAATTTAATCCTGGTATCTATGATGAATTTATTTATATCTGACATGAAGACCTTGAACAGAACCAAATATAGTTAACATATCACTTACGAAAAGTGAGACACAAATTTATATTTCAGGGGCAATAACTCTACAATATGTGGACAGATGTTTCCAAAATATTCAGGATACTCTGTTGTACTGATTATTTAGGAATTCAAAATCATAATGAATTTCGAATCCGAGAAAAACGAATTTCCAATCGTAGAAAAACGGTTTAAAATGCAAATGAAAAAGAATTTCCAATCCGATAAAAACAGATTGCGAAACTGATATAATAAAGGATTGCGAAACTGATACAAAGGATTGCGAATCTGAGATAACGGATTATAAATCCGATATCACGGGTTGGGAATCCAAGATAACGAGTTATTGACCAGAGATAACAAACTGGGGATCCGAGATTACGGATTGGGAGACCGATATCACGCCGGATTCATTTTATTTTTATGTGTTCCTTAATGACTTCCTTACAAACATCATATAAATAAAAGAGCAACATATCAAGAAAATTGGAACCAATCAGCAAGTACTTTATAGCTCAAACCCCAGATTTGAAATTTTCCAGCGTTTGTCCGGAAGTAGTTTAAATTTCAAAACGTTGTAGTTTTGTAAACCTCCGGTGACTCTGGGGCATTTTGAATTTCTTATAGAACAATATTTTTTATTAAAAATAATTAATACAATTATCATGTGTGTCGACAATCGTAAATTGTTCACTACATATTAGGAGACAATGTAAAAACATGCAACAGTCCAAAAACTGGTCTCAACACACTTTAAATTACAAAAAGAAATTGAAAATATTTTTAAAAAATCAATGAAGTGAGGCTTATACGATGCTGTTTATTAAAATGAAGTTTGAACAAATTCAAATTCAAATATATTTTATTGCTAATCAAAGCGCCCACAAGGAGCAGAACAATCAACATTAATTGCATACAAATGATTACAAGTGATTCAATATGATTAAGACACAATGTTATAAAAAAAAAAAAAAACAAACCAAAAAACCCCCAAAAAAACCAACCAAACCAAAAAATATTTATTAAGACAAGTACAAGAATACAACAAGCACAGTGTTTAATAATATAAGGGGGGTCACTGGGCATTTCTATATCTATATATCATTTAAGGAAACTTTCCTATATGAGGATAAATTTTCCAATAATTCTCCGAGTTTCTGGAGTATACATGTTTTTAGAATATAGTGTTTACAAGACGTGTTTCTATAGTGATACTGATAATTCAAATTACAAATGAATTGTATCCAATCAACTTTATATTCAATTTTAATGGCACTTTGAAGAATTGAACTTATCGGTAGTCAATAAACCCATACTTACATTTGTACCCTGTGGTTATTTAACTTATTACTTATAAATACATTCCAAACCTAAAATTGATTTTGTTTATCCCTCGGGTTTAATTATGATTATGTTTAATGTAAAAGTGGTTTATTAACCACTTTATTCATCCTATGATAGTCTAACCAGGTGGATACTTGAACATGGATAATTTATCATTACCGTTTGTTCAAATTTGATTTTAAAAATTTCTGCGTTATTTGGTCCCCTGTGAAGAGTTGTCTCATTGGCAATCATACCTCAGTTTCTTAATTTTAACATTAAGGTAGATTCTGTATAGTGAATTTGACCTGATTAAAGGATTAAACATCCATAATTTAGCATAACCGTTTGTTCAAATTGATTTTAGAAATTCAGAAAGCTAAGCCTTGACAAGTTGAAACGTCAAAATTGAAAGGAAACGTAGCGGATATCCTCTTATTCGCATTCACCGTGTAGTAATTTGCTTCACCATGGAAGATGAATTAATTACATTGAATATTGGAGGAACCGTTTTCAAAACGTACAGGTCAAAGTTACTTAAATATCCCAACTCTAAACTAGGAAGTCTAACACCAGCTTCAGAACACTATTTACCTAGCAGCAATGAATATTTCTTTGACAGGAATCCTGAGTTATTCAACGTAGTGCTAGATTATTATAGATATGATAGACAACAATTGCACATACCGAACTACATATGTGGATCAGTTCTATTACAAGAATTTGACTTTTGGGGTTTACCCTTAGTAAATATTGCTGAATGCTGTTTCCATATATATACCAAGCATGAAGAGGAGGAAGATATACAGCAGAATTTGTTTACACGTCATTCTGATACACAAATATGCAGTAACCTTTCAAACTCATTCAGAAAACAGCTGTGGTTAGTTTTGGACCAACCGAATTCCTCACGAATTGCACAGGTAAACAACACATTATTTTTCAATTTATAACATTAATTTTAAACACAAACGACTTGTTGTCGTCAACTTAGATTTAATCACATATTTTAAACAAACACGATGAACTCATTTTACTTCAGGAGCATATCAAATCCCCCGGTTTTTGTGATGTGCTCCACTATGAAACCCCCCGGTTTTTGTGATGTGCTACACTATGAAATCCCCCGGTTTTTGTGATGTGCTCCACTATGAAATCCCCCGGTTTTTGTGATGTGCTCCACTATCAAATCCCCCGGTTTTTGTGATGTGCTCCAGTTTTCTATATGTTGTACTGTGTTTTGTATACTGTTGTTATTTATCCTTTTCAGTTTGTCAATAACTTATAAATATCTCTTTCGAATATTCTGTCTCTTTTCAAAATAGAAGTGAAGATACAAAAGGCATATTTAAAGTCAAAAGTCGAAACATAAACTAATAACGCCATGGCAAAAAATGAAAAAAAAAATATAAAGAAAGACGAGCGTACACACAGAAGTACATAACATACAACATAGAAAACTACAGACTGAACCATAAAACCTCTACGGTGTGAAGTCCAGTTAGCCACCTTTACAAACACACCAGTTGTAGTGTTGTTAAGGTTTATGTACCCTTCTGTAGCCATTTTTGTACGAATTTTTCAAACCTCAATTGTATCAAAACTAAAGATATCATAAATAATAGAGATGGGCCATTTAGTACATGTTCCAAGGGGAAACTTGATGCAAAGCATTATTTTTTACTGTTTCATTGCATTTGATAGAAAAAGAGGACTTTGTGGCAAATAAATCAAGATTTTTATAGAAAATCCTACTATCTAAAACTTTAACATAATAGCGACTGTAATAATCTTTTACAACAAACATAAAATGTCCAGATGGTAGTGGCCCTAGCAAATCAATAGCCAAGTACTGCCACGGTCCTGTAGGCAACTTTGTCGGTTCCAGCGGTTCTGGATGTGAAAATTGAGATGTTATCTGACAGCCATGATATGATTTAACATATTTCTCTACATCTTTATCCATGTTTGGCCACCAGACCTTACTTGTTAGCATATGTTTAGTTCCTACAATTACTAAGTGTCCTTCATGAGCTAATTTCAAGCATTTAGCTTGTAGTGTTTTTGGAATTATAATTCTTCTTCCACGCATTACTAAATATCCTATTACACTCAGTTCGTCCTTTACAGGGTAATAATCACTCATAACAGACTGGTTCCATTAACTTGTTGAAGACAATTTCTAACTTCTGATAATTCTGTGTCCACTTTTGCTTCCTTTTCGATCTCTTGTGTTGTTAATGCTTTAGGTGTCCCTTCCATTGCGCAAAATCTTACAAATTCTTCAGCGACATTCCTTTCTTTGAATTCAGTTTTGTTAATTGCCACCAGTCGTGACAGCGCATCTGCAATATCTTGTTTTCCGGGTAAATATTTTATCTGATAATTATACGACATAAGTTTCAGCATCCATCGTTGGATTCTTGAATTTTGAGTAGTTTTCAAACACTTTGTGTTATATAAACTTTCTAACGCTTTGTGGTCTGTAATAATTTCAAAATCTATTCCGTATAAATACAAGTGAAACTTTTCAAAAGCCCAAACCACGGCTAATCCTTCTTTTTCTGTTGTTGAGTATTTCTTTTCTGTTTCCGACAGCGCCCTGCTAGCACAACTTATAACTCGAGACATTCCTTTATTTTCTTGCACTAACACAGCACCAAGTTCCACATTGCTTGCGTCTGTAATAAGTTGAGTTTTATCTGCATCTAGTCTATAACATTCTAGACTTTCTCCTTCACTGAGTGAATATTTTAGTTTTTCAAAACTTTCTTGTTGCTCTTTGCCCCATCGGAAGGCCTCATTCTTCTTTGTCAATTTTTTAAGTGGTTCGGATATGGTTGCAAGATTAGGTATGTACCTTGCACTATAGTTAACTAAGCCTAAAAAGCTCTTAACCTCCGATCCCTTTGTTGGCTCTGTTGCGTTTAGCTTATCCTTTACTCTTTCTTGTGTCGGTCCTATTCCATTTCTTAATAAGATATGACCCATAAATGTTATTTTGTCCATAGTGAATTCACATTTGTCACCATTTAGAGTTAACTTTTTCTGACGGATTCTGTATAAAACTAGGTTTAGTCTTTCGTCATGATCTTCTTTTGTGCGACCAAATACAACAATGTCATCTGATATGTTCTGGACACCTTCAATATCATGAAATACTTGAGATATAACTTGTTGGTATTTCTCAGGTACGGCATTTATCCCGAACATTAAACGTTTATAGCGGCAAATTCCCCTGTGTGTGACAAAAGGTCGTTATCTCACGCTAACCTTCTTCAATTTCCAATTGATGAAATCCATATCTCAAATCCATTTTACTAAACCATTCTCCGCCATTCATTTTGTACAATATTTCATCCACAGTTGGTATTGGGTGCCGTTCGCGTACTATCGCATTGTTTGCTGCTCTCATGTCAACACATAATCTTATGTCGCCATTAGGTTTAAGAACTACAATAACTGGACTGACCCACGGTGTCTGGTCATTTACTCTCTCAATGATGTCTTGTGATTCTAATTCATCAAGTTTTTTTATCCACTTTTCCCCTCAATGTGAACGGTATCCTATACATTCTTTGCGCAACTGGCTCAACTTTTGAATTTATGTGTAACTTTAATTTAAAATTTTCCAATTTGCCTACTCCTTTAAAGTAATCACTATATTTTCCTCTAATATCTTCATTTATTGAATATATTCCTAATTTCAAAACACCTAATTGTATAGCTGTTGCTTTACCAAACAAAGCTACATTTTTTCCCTTTTACAACATAAATCACCTTCTACACTTTCAGATTGACCTTTGACATTTATTTCACATGTGAATTTTCCTAACACCTTTAGTGGTGTTTTTCTACCATAAGCATATGATTTCTTTTCTGATTTTTCAGATTTACACACAAAATTCTGAATTTTCAATTTTTCCCACAATGCACTTGAATTTATATTTACTGATGCACCGCTTTCAATTACACATTTTATATTTATGCCACCAGCATTAATTTCAATTTCATCATTTTTATCACTTTGATTTTTCACAATAAATGCATCATTTTTATCACTTTGATTTTTCACAATAAATGCATTATTTTTTCAATTTGATTTTTCACAATACATGCATATTCATCATCATCTGATTCCACAAAGTTGACAATACCTTTTGCACTTTTATGACCATATTTACCAGAACCATATCTTCTTTGATTTTGTTGCCCTCCTTGTTTCGTTTTACACAAGGTTCCAAAATGACCACTTGTCCCACAATTATTGCATGTTTTACCTTGTGCCGGCCAAGATGGATCTTTACCGAAGTGTCCTTCTCTCCATCACCGATAACATTTTAATCCTGATTTTGGTTTCGTTTTGTTATGTCCATATTGTGTTGCTTTTCTTTGATTGACTCTATTGACACTTCCGTGACTACTTGATGGGTTGTTGCCATAACCAGTTGCACCCTCCATTTCGCGAGAATGCTTTTCAGCCATTTGTAAAGTTCTTACAATTGTTCTTACATCATCTAAAGTCAAACCGGGTCTCTTTTCAAGAAGTCGAGTACGTAATTTATAAGAACGACATTTTTCTATGACCGGGTCCCTTACTTGTGCGTCAGGGTCTGCGTGATCACACAATACTACTTGTTGTTTCAATCTTGTAATGTATCGATATATTGTTTCTGTTTCATTTTGTTTGATACTTCTTAAATTATAACGTTCCACTGCAAAATTTACCTTGGCTTCCAAATGTTTCTTCAATGTTTTGATCGGTTTATCAAAATCGTCGTCACCATATTCCTCCGTTAATGTGAAGTACATCGAGTCCTGCACAGCGTAATAATAATGCTTTCTTTTGTTTCTTGTCGTCTACACCTTTTCCTGTTGCATAAATTTCAAAACTTCTCAGCCACCGAGTCCATGATTGTCCGAGTCTATCTCCACTGACATCGAAATTTCAAACTGGATTTAAATCGATTTTAGCTGCCTTTTTACAAAAATCAGCTTACCACATTAAAGTTCAATGTTTCTTCTTTATCCTCGTTGCCAATTGTAGTGTTGATGGCTCATGTTTTATATGTATCAGGCCGATTTAACAATATTTGTATAAAGCACCTCTCAATATATTGAATTCAATGTACGACTATTGTACAAATAACTAATTAGCATTTCGTTGCAGATATTTTTTGCAGTCTTCATGATGATGGTTGTTTTATCTGTATTAATGTCCTGCATGGTAACAGATACGAAATTCCGGGTAGATAGGACTCCAACATCACCACCAACTTCAACTCCAACTTCAACTAATAACCGAAACCAGCTTACACGGACTAACTCTACAACACGCATTAGTAATGTTTCTGTAGTTCGTCCCGTGAAAGAAGAGGGGTTAGATTGGAAGATAAAGCTCTTTATAGACACTAAACCATTAGATTACATAAATTACATTGATTTTGTCACTACAGGCTTCTTTATATTAGAGTTATTTCTCCATTTTCTTGTTTGCCCACAGAAGAAACGGTTTTTGAATGACAACAACAATAAAATGGACGTTTTGTTATTTTTTGTAACATTATTGTATTGGTGTGTTACATCACAGGCGGTTGATTTTATGAGAAACAACTCGTACAGAAATCTATTTGTTTTTGCAAATGTAATTATGATGTTAAAAATCCTTCGTATGTTTAGATTAACTAAGCTGTATACAGAACTTCGAATATTATTAATCACACTCCAAAAAAGTATCAAAGAGCTAATTTTATTGTTCGTTACGTTTTCAATATTTGCAGTTTTATTCGGGAATTTGATTTACTACAGTGAAATGTCAGAAAGTGAAACCTTTCCTGATAGTTTTATAGGAATATGGTGGTCAATTATTACCATGACAACTGTTGGGTATGGTGATTATGTTCCAAAATCTTCTATTGGTTATTTCGCTGGAGTTATAACCGCAACTACCGGTGTACTCATCATTACAATGCCGATTGCCATTATCGCGGGAAAGTTTGATGGATATTATACTGCATATAACACCAACAAAACAAAAACAAAGATGCGAGAACTCCAAAAGCAAGAACATCATAATTCAGTAGCACCCCTGTATACCACAGCGATCATGAATAAACACTGATTGAGGAAAACGAAAACATTTTGAAGGGATGAATACGCATGACTTTGTATTTGTTATTAGAAGATTGAATTGTCGTGAAATATACGTTATTGACACATCTCCATTAATTCTGATAAGGAGTGAACATGGATGCAGCTGTATCCTCGCAGCTCTCGAGGGTTTCTTCGAATATCAGAGGCATTTACCAGTAAATACATACTCAAACTGATGCTAGAAAGTGTACTATATTATATATATTCCTTATACTATAGTTTTTCTCTAACTATTTTTAAAATTTTGGAATTGATATTTTCATTAAGTTTTTCGCAATACATTTTTTTTCTTGTTTTTAAGTGATTCACATATTTACATGATTTTATTTAATCTATAATATATGTCTAACTTGGGTCATGCAAAGAAGATATAGAATGGTTAGAATAGGTTTTGAAAGGTTTGATAATGGAATTTCAGATTTCCTTGCAATTCGGTATTAATATTTTATTTTTTACCCAACTGTAATTGATTCATAATTTAAACGGAATATATTAAATTTGTGCGTTTCAATTTCTGTTTTTAAAACAATATTTACGAAAATATAACTAGAGGCTCTAAAGAGCCTGTGTCGCTCACCTTGCTCTATGTGAATATTAAGGACGCAGAATTGTGTTTTGGTGATGGTGATGTGTTTGTACATCTTACTTTACTGAACATTCTTGCTGCTTACAATTAGCTGTATTTATAATGAACTTGGCTCAGTTAAGTTTCAGTGGAAAATGTTAGAAAAAATTTACAAATTTGATGAAAATTGTTAAAAATTTACTATAAAGGACAATGACTCCTTAGAGGGTCAATTGACCATTTTGGTCATGTTGACTTATTTTTAGGACTAACTTTGTTGTACATTATTGCTGTTTACCGTTTATCTCTATCTTTAATAATATTCAAGATAATAACCAAAAACAGCAAAATTTCCTTAAAATTACCAATTCAGTGAAAGCAATCTAGCAACCGGTTGTCCGATCCATCTGAAAATTGCAGGGCAGATAGATCTTGACCTCATAAACAATTCCACCTCGTCAGATTTGCCCTAAATGCTTTGGTTTTTGAGTTATAAGCCAAAAACGGCATTTTACCCCTATGTTCTATTTTTAGTTGTGGCGGCCCTCTTGGTTGGATGGGCCAGGTCACCGGACAAACCTTTTTAACTAGATATCCAACAGATGATTGTGGACAAGTTTGGATTAAATTGGCCCAGTAGTTTCAGAGGAGAAGATTTTTGTAAAAGATTACTAAGATTTACTAAAAATGGATGAACATTGACTATAAAGAGCAATAACTCCTAAAGGGGTCAACTGACCATTTCAGTAATTTGACTTATTTCTAAATCTTACTTTGCTAAACATTATTGCTGTTTACAGTTTATCTCTATCTATAATAATACTCAAGATAATAACCAAAAAACAGCAAAATTTCCTTAAAATTACCAATTCAGGGGCAGCAACCCAACAATGGGTTGTCTTATTCATCTGAAAATTTCAGGGCAGATAGATCTTGACCTGATAAACAATTTTACCCATTTGTCAGATTTGCTCTACATGCTTTGGTTTTTGAGTTATAAGCCAAAAACTGCATTTTACCCCTATGTTCTATTTTTAGCCATGGCAGCCATCTTGGTTGGTTGGCCGGGTCAACGGACACATTTTTTAAACTAGATACCCTAATGATGATTATGGCCAAGTTTGGTTTAATTTGGCCCAGTAGTTTCAGGGGAGAAGATTTTTGTAAAAATTAACGACAACGGACGCAAAGTGATGAGAAAAGAGAAGATGGGTATGATTGCCAATGAGAAACTATCCATAAGTGACCAACATGACACAGAAATTAATAACTATAGGTCAACGTACGCCCTTAAACAATAAGCAAAGGCCACTCCGCATGGTCAGCTATATATATAAGGCTCCGATATGACAATGTAAAACAATTCAAATGAGAAAACTAACGGCCTTATTTATGTACAAAAAATGAACGAAACACAAATATGTAACACATAAAAAAACGACAACCACTGAACTACAGGCTCCTGACTTGGGACAGGCACGTACATAAATAAATTCTTTTATTGGATCAATTTCAAATAAATTTTTTTTTTTTTTTAATAGCATAGCAGACAATATAAATAAAAATGGCATATAATATTCCACCGTATACCAAATGCAATGTCACAATCTTCTGATTATAGTTAATTGAATATAGTTATGATCAAATATATAGGACAAAAGAAAATACAAAGCGGAATAACATAACTTGCAATTATTTGTCGAGTTTCATTCGGATACTGACTATTTAATGCATTTTAGTTTCAAAATTTAATTAAAGATAAAAGCAATTTCCTACTAAATACTTAACAGCTTTAAAAAAATATTTGTTTGTTATTCATTTTTATCCATGTGTTTTGATGAGCTTGAATGTCACTCCGGTGTCTTGAACATCTTTCAGAAGAAAAAAAAATCACAAAAATACTGACCTCCGAGGAAAATTCAATCGGAAAGTCCCTCACCTCATGGCAAAATCAAATGACAAAACACATCAAACGAATGGACAACAACTGTCATATTTCTGAATGTACGTGAAGTAAGCAACCGGTTCGTTATTCGATATTCGATATTCAATATCTAATCGGCTGCTAGCAGTCAGTTCGTTTTTCAAAATTTAGCTGAAAATCATAAAAAAAATAATAATTTAATAACATTTAAAGCATGATTTTGATAGTTAGAGGACTGATAAAATACGTAGGAAATTGTTTCATGACCTCTTCAAGCTGTCGTAAATTCTCGTTGTTTCGAATATAAACCCTTTTCTAACTTGCATATTTGTTTTGATGTAATATAAATTGTTGTCAATAAAAAAACTTCAAAGATGTACTTTTATTCAGGATATTTCTTAAAAACAAAAAGAAAAACCGATAACTCTAGAAAACTTTTAGGAATACAATTAGAAATATTTATGGACTCTGTATATATAAAGGTTGTGTTAGAAGGATTCCCCAGAATAATGTCATATTCGATATCTATGGAGGGCTTATAGTGTCACTTTTCAGCTAAAACTTATTAAAATGTTAGGACAAAGGGCACAGGGCAATGCTGACAGCCCCCTTATCTCTCAATCTTATTAAGATTATGCAGACATTTAGTCAATAGGTAGATACAAACATGACTAAAAGGAATTTGGGTACATTTCCTGTCTCTCATTGCCCTGTGCCCTTTGTCCTAAAATTTAGATAATTTTTAGCTGAAAAAAGACAGTTTTAATTTTATTAATGTTTTCTATATTCTATTTCAAAACGTGTATTGATTTTACTCGGTTAAAATTTATCATGTTATGAAACTTGTTGAAAATAAATTTAGAATTAGTGATAAATTGCCACGTATTATTTGAATAGCAGTTTTCATGATTTAGCCATACTTTTATAATATTTTTCGCAGGATTAATTTCTTTATGTTATGACAATGAAATCTCCTTTTGACTAAACGCATTAAGATACATATTAGATATAGGAAGATCTGGTATGAGTGCTAATGAGGCAACTCTCCATCCAAGTCACAATTTTATAAAAGTAACAGGCATAATTTGTTAACATTAATATCACATGAAATTCACATGAAAAATTTCACGTGAAATTCACCTCAATCGAGCTTATACATGAAACTCACGTGAAAATTTTCATGTGAATTTCACGTGAAATTTAGTCATGATTCATATAAATTTGAAAATTTAGATGTTATTTGAATTATTCTATCAAAACAATATATGTGAATTTCACATGATTTTTTTTACGTGATTTTCATGTGATATTCACATGAGTTTCACATGAGGTTCACATAAAACTCACAAAAACTGATTTCATGTTTATTCACTTATTAGCTCGTTTGAGGTGAAATTCATGTGAATTTAACGTGAGATTCATATAACTTTAAATTCACGTAAAATTGATGCGAGTGATATTTGCCTGTGTAGGTCAAAATACGGTCACACCGAACAGTAAGTATATAAGTCAAGACTACTTTCAATGTAATGAAAATATTTGAAAATCATGAATTGTTTGGTAAGGTGCAGTTAGCATAAAAACGCGAGATTTGGCTAGCCGCAAATGATAGGTTTAACCCACCATTTTTTTCTTTAAATGTCCTGTACGAAATCAGTAAATGGCCATTGATATATAATAGTTCGTTTCTATGTGTGTAACATTTTTGTGTTGTGTTTGTGTTGTGTTTCTGTTGTGTCGTAGTTCCCCTCTTATACTTGATTTGTTTCCCTAATTTTTAGTTTGTAACCCGGATATGGTTTTTTCTCAATCGATTTATTAATTTTGAATAGTGGTATACTATTGTTGCCGTTATTAATCTGGATTTTTATCCCTTATTATCTTTGCTTAATAAGTTGCTGTGCTGTGAGTACGATAAGATCGGTGTGTTTTCTTGCCTTTGCGTGTGATATGTTTATGTCTCATGTTAATCTAAAGGGTTAACCATTTACAACTGATTCTGACAATTTGTTTATTTGTTGCTGACTGTTGCACATAAGACTTGGATTATGGAGAATTTAGCGCTCACCCGGTCCTAATTCAGCAGAAAGTGTTTGTCATTAGTCATACTTGTGTGTCATTTATTGTTTATTGTTTTGACTTCAATCAAGCCATTAATTTTGAATTATATCACACTTTATCACGTTTTTGAACTTTCATAGATTAATATACAGTATGTCTTTTACACAAATTTATTATTAGCAGGCCGTATAGTTACTTTATTTTCTTACATGCACGTCATAATTTGGTGGATATAATCGTCTAACAATAACACTGTGTTTTTTTTCAGGAGTGTCAAAATTGTTGTCTGGATTAACCTTTATTATGAACACTTATACATAAACACCAAAATATCAGAGATGTTTAAATACGAAAATATGTTATGAGCGACATGTAAATGTCCAATAAGAACATATAATTGAAAACAAATAAATAATCCTTGCATATGAACAGAATGCAAAACCCTTAAAATACTCGTAACTTATAACGTTAACAAGACGTAATAATTTTACACAATTGCATCTCCTTGTATGCTAATATAATTTGTGGTTGATCAAACCTAACTTCTTGCCTTCACAGATATATAATCCCTTTAGAGCCACTTGATCTGATGATAATCTCTGCATTCAAATAAACCAATAGGTCAGTCGAATTGAGCGATGGGTTATCATCCCCCCTATAGAAAACAAAGATAGTTAAATTAACGCGTCAATCAAACACTTTGTACAAAAAAAAAAAAAATTCTACCTGAAAAAAAATTACATTAAAATTTTGGTGTGCTCATTGATTTCATATAATTGCTTTTTGACATTGTATTGGACTCGTCCTATCATAAGAAACAATACAGAAATCTGTCAATCTTGCACAGATGATCTTGATTATGTTGGTCCTCTTTTAGATACAAGATTCCGGACAACGTATACGTATAAACGTTAGCTTTATACGTCAATGACCTAAACTAACCTATAAGACCCGCCTACTAACCGGAACTACTGTATTTCATCAACAACGTTACGTCACAACCATGACAACGTGTAGTAACAATGGTCAAACTTCTATGTATTTAAACTTGTTATATCTTCAAATTGATAATTTATATACCATGTGTATCAAATGTTATTAATTAAGTTATTTTCCCTTTTTTATTTCTTAAAATTTCAATGTCTTACCGCCTGAACTACGCTCATAGGGAAATACCCCAAAAGGGTATCCCAAAGAAGGAAATTCCAAAACACTTGTTTTAGTGGGAGATATTATGGACGTAATTGTGCAAATCGTGATACAAGCATGAAATTTGGTATAAAGGTTGACTAAAGGATACTTATAAAAAATCCGCTGCTGGCCAGAAAAAAAATCAATTTTTCAAAATGGCCACCACACATTTTGGAAATGGCGTCATTACAAATTGGCAATAATTTGTTAATCCTTTGAAAGGTGTGTTATATGTAAAATCCAATGTTAGAATTGATAAAAAATAAATGACAGTTTCTAAATTACGACTAGACAATACATTAATGAAACTAAAGGTGACTTCCGGTTTCAAAATGCCGGCAAAAAAGTCAAAAATTTCAATTTTTATACTTTCAAGCAACTTTACAAGGGATGTAAATCCTTGAAAGATGTGTTATACTCCAATGAAAGTTATGATAAAACGTTAAAAACAGTTCCTAAGTACGACAAAACAACACATAAATGAAGAAAATTAGTGATTTCCGGTTCCAAAATGGAGGCAAATAAGTAGAAAATATTTTTAACACTATTTGTTAAGTTTGAATGCCAAGTTTGGTTAGAAAGACAGTTTGCTTATCTTATAATTATCTGACAGTTGCCGAAACAACCCGTACAAGGAAGGACAGAACGGTAGCATTTACAGTTACCAACACAGCTTGATTTTTGCATCCGCATTCCAAAAGTTCCTGACACAAGGATACAACGGCAGTCACAGAATTCCATTTCGGTTTCCAACTGTCATTGATTCTTTCTTTCATCTAACCCCAGTGTTCATGACTTGATACATGTACCTGTCGAATACATGAATCAGGCTGAGCCAAAACAACTCCTCCTTAATTTAATTCTCTTTTGATGTGCTCTGGAAAAGAACCTCTTGTAGACGAATTTGCACCACAATGCCGCTGCTTCCTGGTAAACAATTCACATCGTGCCTCGCGTCATACGTAAGCCAACAAAAACGTCCTTTACATCTGAAAAACCTTCCATTGTTAGCCAAGCTGATCTCTTCCCTTTCCTACGACAATTCGACATAGTGTCACATCCACTGAATGCATGGACGAAAGGAAGAGCAGCTACACAAGGACCAAACGCATTTGATATGTCACGTACAGGAAGCCATCAAAAGTCTTTATTCCTTCCATAACCTATCCACAATGTGTTCTACCTAGTTTTCGATTGCTGTAATTCTTGATACCATTACATCTGTGTCAGTACTACCTAAAACAACATTTTTAAACACTTTTCATAATCATGCCGAACATGGACAAACATTCGTGTATCTGCTTCTTCATGATTACAAGGGGTAGATAGGAAGTATCCTTATTGAAATTGCAAAGAAGATTTTCACCATGAGTAACATACATATTTTTATTAGTCTCTTAAGAAGCAATTTTGTCAGCAAGAAACTTGAATAATTTCGTTTCGTTGTCATCTTCACAGAGAAAACTACTCCAAACCCTTTGTGTGTTCTACCAGAAACAACACATTTCCATTTGGCACAAAAAACCTTGCTTTTGTCTTGTCACAGCCTTTAAATTATTCATTTAGTAAACATCAAATACGATGTCTACTCTTGAATACTTATCGATGCAAGATTTTATGTAAGGCAGTATGACATCATTTGCATAATCATCAAATATATTTGCCCAACTTTGTGACCTGGAATTAACCATTGCTGCCCAACCAACGATAAATGCTTCCGACTTTGGATCAGAAAATCGCAGAATATTTCAAGTAAACCCATTTGCAGCAATTTAATACCACTATTTCAAAAAACATCCTGAGATAAAGACGGAGGAGAAGTTTTGTTTTTTATGGATACAGAATTATTCCAAATTAAACTGTCTACTGTGAAAAGAACTGAAAAGTCTAGAAAAGATATCGCAATCACCTTTTAGGTTCTCTAGCTTTGGTTTTGACAAAGACGTTTCCAGTTTCATTTTGCGGCCAAAATAAGAAGTTGTAATTTTTCATTTGGTTATAAAAAGCAGGTTCTCCTTCATTTGCATTTGCTTCAAAAGATCTTCGTATTGTTTGGACCAATATCTTGATGTTTATTTACATATCTTACCTGTTCAACAATATCCTAAATGGAATACTTTTTTTTACAAATTTGACGACTCTTCTTGAAATGAATTTCCAAACTCGTTCATCACTTTAAAAAGTCTTTAAAGCTGTTCAAGACATCGTTTTGTGTTTTGTAGGGTCATTCATCTGTTATGACCAAAACCACAAGATCTTTCAAATTCATCTTCTAGTATACTGACTCCTGGTCCAGCTACGATCCATTTGTCTAAATTAGATCTTCGGTTAATCTTATGGCACCAACATCGCCCTTCACAATTGCATAATTTTGTTTTTGTGCCTGATCAATTGTTTTATTAGAAAGAAATTTGCTGGTCTTACGTACAGTGAAATTATCATTTTCAAATTCCATTGCCACCTGTGAAGGGAAGTCAGATCGTGGAGATGGTCGGTAACGATCGAGCATAATTTACACGATCAAGACCCAAAACAATACGCTTTCATGCTTTATATGGACTGTTTGTAAAGTACGAACTCTCACTCATGAAATGAGCATAATACCTAAATCAGAAGAAGTTCTTAATTTATAATTGAACGCCAGGAATGAAAATGTGGTCGAGATGACTTTACACACCAGTCTTTTAAATAATTGAACGTCACAGAGTCATGACATTATTATACTATCTGAGTTTAGCTTCCATAATCCAAAATTAACAGTTCCAGAAAAATACATGCAGTTGTCTGATGCGCCTGTTTACAGGTCCTAGGTACATTTGAACATACATAATTGTTGTAATATTGGCTTCAGTAAGACAACATTTCCATCCCCTATCATGTAATATATCACCCAGAGTTTTATAACAAGTCATTTCAATGTGCAATCCACCAAACATGACCACAAACTTATCTTTTCCGTAAAAATCAGGCCATTGCCATTGAATTTGCTTAGGCATTTCATAAAGTGACTGATCTGCAGTTACAATTGATGTTTTTCCGGGATTCACCACATTTTCGCCTTATCCATCGAATACCTGAGAATTGCCTGGTTGTGCATACAAATCGCTCTTGATGTCTATAAATAGTTTGCACATACGCATAAGTGTTAAACACATGTGTATCATAACCTTGAAAAATGTTATTAAACCAATTCATAATATCATTAGAAATCCAAAAATACTAAATATATGGTAAATAGTTCAAATGTTTTGAAAAGAATTTTGTAATATTTTCGCGCATGCGCAAATACTGGATATGTCAAATATTCATTTTTAATAAATATGTGATGTAAGGAAGGTAGCCGCCAAACCTATTAATTGGTTTTTACTAAAAGAAGTTCAAAGAAAAGTTTTCCAGAAAAATCAGTATTTTCAAACTACAGAAAACGGCCATTTTCTAAACGGCTATTTTAGAAAATGGCCGTGGCCATCTTGAAAAAAATATTTTTTTTTTAATGGCCAGCAGTAATTTCTTAAAAAGTATATAATAATGATGCTTTGTGGTAATTTTCATGCTTGTATCATCATTTCCACAATTCCCTCGATTTTGTTTGCTAATATCTTCCACTATTTTAACAATATTTGTTACAGATTTTGTTATTTTTTTAATTTTTTTTTATCGATTTCAGTATAAAAACAATATACGTATAGTGTCTTGAAATATAAAATTAATTTGTATTCGGCACGAAACGGGAAAATGCTCGGTAGAACCTCGCATTTTCCGCGTTTCTAAGCCTCATACAAATTCATATTTCAAGACACTGTACGTATATTGTCTAATTGTTTGTTATTCATTTTTAGCCATGGCGTTATCAATTTGTTTTGATGAGCTTGAATGTCACTCCGGTGTCTTGAATCTCTTTCAGAAAAAAAAATCACAAAAATACTGAACTCCCAAGAAAATTCAATCGGAAAGTCCCTAAACACATGGCAAAATCAAATGACATAACATCAAACGAATGGACAACAACTTAAACAAAACTGGTGGACTGAACCTGGTTTTACAGAGATCATCACATCTGAACACTAGTTTTTCATCAGGCTGCAAATAGTTTTAATTTTATTGATGTTTTCTATATTCTATTTCAAAACGTGTATTGATTTTACTCAGTTAAACTTTATCATGTTATCAAACTTGTTGAAAATAAAGTTTAGAATTAGTGATAAATTGCCACGTATTATTTGAATAGTAGTTTTCCTGATTTAGCCATACTTTTATAATATTTTCCGCAGGATAAATGTCTTTATGTTATGACAGTCTAATCTCCTTTTGACTATATAAATTACGATACTAATTAGATATAGGAAGATCTGGTATGAGTGCTAATGAGATAACTCTCTATCCAAGTCACAATTTTATAAAAGTAAACCATTATACATTGTACACAGGCTTAATTTGTTCACTTTAATATCACATGAATCTCACATGAAATTCACCTCACAAAAACTGATTTCATGTGAACTTCACGTATTAGCTCGTTTGAGGTGAAATTCATGTGAATTTAACGTGAGATTCACATAAATTTAAATTTACGTGAAATTGATTCGAGTGATATTTGGAGTGATATTTGCCTGTGTAGGTCAAGGTACGGTCTTCAACACTGAGCCTTTGCTCACACCGAACAGTAAGTATATAAGTCAAGACTAATTTCAATGTAATGAAAATATTTGAAAATCATGAATTGTTTGGTAAGGTGTAGTTAGCATAAAAACACGAGGTTTGGCTAGCTGCAAAACATGGTTTAACCCACAATTTTTTTCTTTAAATGTCCTGTACGAAATCAGTAAATGGCCATTGATATATAATAGTTCGTTTCTATGTGTGTAACATTTTTGTGTTGTGTTTGTGTTGTGTTTCTGTTGTGTCGTAGTTCCCCTCTTATATTTGATGTGTTTCCCTAATTTTTAGTTTGTAACACCCGGATTTTTTTTTCTCAATCGATTTATTAATTTTGAATAGTGGTATACTATTGTTGCCGTTATTAATCTGGATTTTTATCCCTTATTATCTTTGCTTAATAAGTTGCTGTGCTGTGAGTACGATAAGATCGGTGTGTTTTCTTGCCTTTGCGTGTGATATGTTTATGTCTCATGTTAATCTAAAGGGTTAACCATTTACAACTGATTCTGACAATTTGTTTATTTGTTGCTGACTGTTGCACATAAGACTTGGATTATGGAGAATTTAGCGCTCACCCGGTCCTAATTCAGCAGAAGTGTTTGTCATTAGTCATACTTGTGTGTCATTTATTGTTTATTGTTTTGACTTCAATCAAGCCATTAATTTTGAATTATATCACACTTTATCACGTTTTTGAACTTTCATAGATTAATATACAGTATGTCTTTTACACAAATTTATTATTAGCAGGCCGTATAGTTACTTTATTTTCTTACATGCACGTCATAATTTGGTGGATATAATCGTCTAACAATAACACTGTGTTTTTTTCAGGAGTGTCAAAATTGTTGTCTGGATTAACCTTTATTATGAACACTTATACATAAACACCAAAATATCAGAGATGTTTAAATACGAAAATATGTTATGAGCGACATGTAAATGTCCAATAAGAACATATAATTGAAAACAAATAAATAATCCTTGCATATGAACAGAATGCAAAACCCTTAAAATACTCGTAACTTATAACGTTAACAAGACGTAATAATTTTACACAATTGCATCTCCTTGTATGCTAATATAATTTGTGGCTGATCAAACCTAACTTCTTGCCTTCACAGATATATAATCCCTTTAGAGCCACTTGATCTGATGATAATCTCTGCATTCAAATAAACCAATAGGTCAGTCGAATTGAGCGATGGGTTATCATCCCCCCTATAGAAAACAAAGATAGTTAAATTAACGCGTCAATCAAACACTTTGTACAAAAAAAAAAAATTCTACCTGAAAAAAAATTACATTAAAATTTTGGTGTGCTCATTGATTTCATATAATTGCTTTTTGACATTGTATTGGACTCGTCCTATCATAAGAAACAATACAGAAATCTGTCAATCTTGCACAGATGATCTTGATTATGTTGGTCCTCTTTTAGATACAAGATTCCGGACAACGTATACGTATAAACGTTAGCTTTATACGTCAATGACCTAAACTAACCTATAAGACCCGCCTACTAACCGGAACTACTGTATTTCATCAACAACGTTACGTCACAACCATGACAACGTGTAGTAACAATGGTCAAACTTCTATGTATTTAAACTTGTTATATCTTCAAATTGATAATTTATATACCATGTGTATCAAATGTTATTAATTAAGTTATTTTCCCTTTTTTATTTCTTAAAATTTCAATGTCTTACCGCCTGAACTACGCTCATAGGGAAATACCCCAAAAGGGTATCCCAAAGAAGGAAATTCCAAAACACTTGTTTTAGTGGGAGATATTATGGACGTAATTGTGCAAATCGTGATACAAGCATGAAATTTGGTATAAAGGTTGACTAAATGATACTTATAAAAAATCCGCTGCTGGCCAGAAAAAAAATCAATTTTTCAAAATGGCCACCACACATTTTGGAAATGGCGTCATTACAAATTGGCAATAATTTGTTAATCCTTTGAAAGGTGTGTTATATGTAAAATCCAATGTTAGAATTGATAAAAAATAAATGACAGTTTCTAAATTACGACTAGACAATACATTAATGAAACTAAAGGTGACTTCCGGTTTCAAAATGCCGGCAAAAAAGTCAAAAATTTCAATTTTTATACTTTCAAGCAACTTTACAAGGGATGTAAATCCTTGAAAGATGTGTTATACTCCAATGAAAGTTATGATAAAACGTTAAAAACAGTTCCTAAGTACGACAAAACAACACATAAATGAAGAAAATTAGTGATTTCCGGTTCCAAAATGGAGGCAAATAAGTAGAAAATATTTTTAACACTATTTGTTAAGTTTGAATGCCAAGTTTGGTTAGAAAGACAGTTTGCTTATCTTATAATTATCTGACAGTTGCCGAAACAACCCGTACAAGGAAGGACAGAACGGTAGCATTTACAGTTACCAACACAGCTTGATTTTTGCATCCGAATTCCAAAAGTTCCTGACACAAGGATACAACGGCAGTCACAGAAGTCCATTTCGGTTTCCAACTGTCATTGATTCTTTCTTTCATCTAACCCCAGTGTTCATGACTTGATACATGTACCTGTCGAATACATGAATCAGGCTGAGCCAAAACAACTCCTCCTTAATTTAATTCTCTTTTGATGTGCTCTGGAAAAGAACCTCTTGTAGACGAATTTGCACCACAATGCCGCTGCTTCCTGGTAAACAATTCACATCGTGCCTCGCGTCATACGTAAGCCAACAAAAACGTCCTTTACATCTGAAAAACCTTCCATTTTTAGCCAAGCTGATCTCTTCCCTTTCCTACGACAATTCGACATAGTGTCACATCCACTGAATGCATGGACGAAAGGAAGAGCAGCTACACAAGGACCAAACGCATTTGATATGTCACGTACAGGAAGCCATCAAAAGTCTTTATTCCTTCCATAACCTATCCACAATGTGTTCTACCTAGTTTTCGATTGCTGTAATTCTTGATACCATTACATCTGTGTCAGTACTACCTAAAACAACATTTTTAAACACTTTTCATAATCATGCCGAACATGGACAAACATTCGTGTATCTGCTTCTTCATGATTACAAGGGGTAGATAGGAAGTATCCTTATTGAAATTGCAAAGAAGATTTTCACCATGAGTAACATACATATTTTTATTAGTCTCTTAAGAAGCAATTTTGTCAGCAAGAAACTTGAATAATTTCGTTTCGTTGTCATCTTCACAGAGAAAACTACTCCAAACCCTTTGTGTTCTACCAGAAACAACACATTTCCATTTGGCACAAAAAACCTTGCTTTTGTCTTGTCACAGCCTTTAAATTATTCATTTAGTAAACATCAAATACGATGTCTACTCTCGAATACTTATCGATGCAAGATTTTATGTAAGGCAGTATGACATCATTTGCATAATCATCAAATATATTTGCCCAACTTTGTGACCTGGAATTAACCATTGCTGCCCAACCAACGATAAATGCTTCCGACTTTGGATCAGAAAATCGCAGAATATTTCAAGTAAACCCATTTGCAGCAATTTAATACCACTATTTCAAAAAACATCCTGAGATAAAGACGGAGGAGAAGTTTTGTTTTTTATGGATACAGAATTATTCCAAATTAAACTGTCTACTGTGAAAAGAACTGAAAAGTCTAGAAAAGATATCGCAATCACCTTTTAGGTTCTCTAGCTTTGGTTTTGACAAAGACGTTTCCAGTTTCATTTTGCGGCCAAAATAAGAAGTTGTAATTTTTCATTTGGTTATAAAAAGCAGGTTCTCCTTCATTTGCATTTGCTTCAAAAGATCTTCGTATTGTTTGGACCAATATCTTGATGTTTATTTACATATCTTACCTGTTCAACAATATCCTAAATGGAATACTTTTTTTTACAAATTTGACGACTCTTCTTGAAATGAATTTCCAAACTCGTTCATCACTTTAAAAAGTCTTTAAAGCTGTTCAAGACATCGTTTTGTGTTTTGTAGGGTCATTCATCTGTTATGACCAAAACCACAAGATCTTTCAAATTCATCTTCTAGTATACTGACTCCTGGTCCAGCTACGATCCATTTGTCTAAATTAGATCTTCGG
Organism: Mytilus galloprovincialis; assembly: GCF_965363235.1. Lineage (NCBI taxonomy): Eukaryota > Metazoa > Mollusca > Bivalvia > Mytilida > Mytilidae > Mytilus > Mytilus galloprovincialis. The sequence goes on from NC_134842.1 coordinate 2,742,565, forward strand.
TTAATCTTATGGCACCAACATCGCCCTTCACAATTGCATAATTTTGTTTTTGTGCCTGATCAATTGTTTTATTAGAAAGAAATTTGCTGGTCTTACGTACAGTGAAATTATCATTTTCAAATTCCATTGCCATCTGTGAAGGGAAGTCAGATCGTGGAGATGGTCGGTAACGATCGAGCATAATTTACACGATCAAGACCCAAAACAATACGCTTTCATGCTTTATATGGACTGTTTGTAAAGTACGAACTCTCACTCATGAAATGAGCATAATACCTAAATCAGAAGAAGTTCTTAATTTATAATTGAACGCCAGGAATGAAAATGTGGTCGAGATGACTTTACACACCAGTCTTTTAAATAATTGAACGTCACAGAGTCATGACATTATTATACTATCTGAGTTTAGCTTCCATAATCCAAAATTAACAGTTCCAGAAAAATACATGCAGTTGTCTGATGCGCCTGTTTACAGGTCCTAGGTACATTTGAACATACATAATTGTTGTAATATTGGCTTCAGTAAGACAACATTTCCATCCCCTATCATGTAATATATCACCCAGAGTTTTATAACAAGTCATTTCAATGTGCAATCCACCAAACATGACCACAAACTTATCTTTTCCGTAAAAATCAGGCCATTGCCATTGAATTTGCTTAGGCATTTCATAAAGTGACTGATCTGCAGTTACAATTGATGTTTTTCCGGGATTCACCACATTTTCGCCTTATCCATCGAATACCTGAGAATTGCCTGGTTGTGCATACAAATCGCTCTTGATGTCTATAAATAGTTTGCACATACGCATAAGTGTTAAACACATGTGTATCATAACCTTGAAAAATGTTATTAAACCAATTCATAATATCATTAGAAATCCAAAAATACTAAATATATGGTAAATAGTTCAAATGTTTTGAAAAGAATTTTGTAATATTTTCGCGCATGCGCAAATACTGGATATGTCAAATATTCATTTTTAATAAATATGTGATGTAAGGAAGGTAGCCGCCAAACCTATTAATTGGTTTTTACTAAAAGAAGTTCAAAGAAAAGTTTTCCAGAAAAATCAGTATTTTCAAACTACAGAAAACGGCCATTTTCTAAACGGCTATTTTAGAAAATGGCCGTGGCCATCTTGAAAAAAATAATTTTTTTTTAATGGCCAGCAGTAATTTCTTAAAAAGTATATAATAATGATGCTTTGTGGTAATTTTCATGCTTGTATCATCATTTCCACAATTCCCTCGATTTTGTTTGCTAATATCTTCCACTATTTTAACAATATTTGTTACAGATTTTGTTATTTTTTTAATTTTTTTTTATCGATTTCAGTATAAAAACAATATACGTATAGTGTCTTGAAATATAAAATTAATTTGTATTCGGCACGAAACGGGAAAATGCTCGGTAGAACCTCGCATTTTCCGCGTTTCTAAGCCTCATACAAATTCATATTTCAAGACACTGTACGTATATTGTCTAATTGTTTGTTATTCATTTTTAGCCATGGCGTTATCAATTTGTTTTGATGAGCTTGAATGTCACTCCGGTGTCTTGAATCTCTTTCAGAAAAAAAAATCACAAAAATACTGAACTCCCAAGAAAATTCAATCGGAAAGTCCCTAAACACATGGCAAAATCAAATGACATAACATCAAACGAATGGACAACAACTTAAACAAAACTGGTGGACTGAACCTGGTTTTACAGAGATCATCACATCTGAACACTAGTTTTTCATCAGGCTGCAAATAGTTTTAATTTTATTGATGTTTTCTATATTCTATTTCAAAACGTGTATTGATTTTACTCAGTTAAACTTTATCATGTTATCAAACTTGTTGAAAATAAAGTTTAGAATTAGTGATAAATTGCCACGTATTATTTGAATAGTAGTTTTCCTGATTTAGCCATACTTTTATAATATTTTCCGCAGGATAAATGTCTTTATGTTATGACAGTCTAATCTCCTTTTGACTATATAAATTACGATACTAATTAGATATAGGAAGATCTGGTATGAGTGCTAATGAGATAACTCTCTATCCAAGTCACAATTTTATAAAAGTAAACCATTATACATTGTACACAGGCTTAATTTGTTCACTTTAATATCACATGAATCTCACATGAAATTCACCTCACAAAAACTGATTTCATGTGAACTTCACGTATTAGCTCGTTTGAGGTGAAATTCATGTGAATTTAACGTGAGATTCACATAAATTTAAATTTACGTGAAATTGATTCGAGTGATATTTGGAGTGATATTTGCCTGTGTAGGTCAAGGTACGGTCTTCAACACTGAGCCTTTGCTCACACCGAACAGTAAGTATATAAGTCAAGACTAATTTCAATGTAATGAAAATATTTGAAAATCATGAATTGTTTGGTAAGGTGTAGTTAGCATAAAAACACGAGGTTTGGCTAGCTGCAAAACATGGTTTAACCCACAATTTTTTTCTTTAAATGTCCTGTACGAAATCAGTAAATGGCCATTGATATATAATAGTTCGTTTCTATGTGTGTAACATTTTTGTGTTGTGTTTGTGTTGTGTTTCTGTTGTGTCGTAGTTCCCCTCTTATATTTGATGTGTTTCCCTAATTTTTAGTTTGTAACACCCGGATTTTTTTTTCTCAATCGATTTATTAATTTTGAATAGTGGTATACTATTGTTGCCGTTATTAATCTGGATTTTTATCCCTTATTATCTTTGCTTAATAAGTTGCTGTGCTGTGAGTACGATAAGATCGGTGTGTTTTCTTGCCTTTGCGTGTGATATGTTTATGTCTCATGTTAATCTAAAGGGTTAACCATTTACAACTGATTCTGACAATTTGTTTATTTGTTGCTGACTGTTGCACATAAGACTTGGATTATGGAGAATTTAGCGCTCACCCGGTCCTAATTCAGCAGAAAGTGTTTGTCATTAGTCATACTTGTGTGTCATTTATTGTTTATTGTTTTGACTTCAATCAAGCCATTAATTTTGAATTATATCACACTTTATCACGTTTTTGAACTTTCATAGATTAATATACAGTATGTCTTTTACACAAATTTATTATTAGCAGGCCGTATAGTTACTTTATTTTCTTACATGCACGTCATAATTTGGTGGATATAATCGTCTAACAATAACACTGTGTTTTTTTCAGGAGTGTCAAAATTGTTGTCTGGATTAACCTTTATTATGAACACTTATACATAAACACCAAAATATCAGAGATGTTTAAATACGAAAATATGTTATGAGCGACATGTAAATGTCCAATAAGAACATATAATTGAAAACAAATAAATAATCCTTGCATATGAACAGAATGCAAAACCCTTAAAATACTCGTAACTTATAACGTTAACAAGACGTAATAATTTTACACAATTGCATCTCCTTGTATGCTAATATAATTTGTGGTTGATCAAACCTAACTTCTTGCCTTCACAGATATATAATCCCTTTAGAGCCACTTGATCTGATGATAATCTCTGCATTCAAATAAACCAATAGGTCAGTCGAATTGAGCGATGGGTTATCATCCCCCCTATAGAAAACAAAGATAGTTAAATTAACGCGTCAATCAAACACTTTGTACAAAAAAAAAAAAATTCTACCTGAAAAAAATTACATTAAAATTTTGGTGTGCTCATTGATTTCATATAATTGCTTTTTGACATTGTATTGGACTCGTCCTATCATAAGAAACAATACAGAAATCTGTCAATCTTGCACAGATGATCTTGATTATGTTGGTCCTCTTTTAGATACAAGATTCCGGACAACGTATACGTATAAACGTTAGCTTTATACGTCAATGACCTAAACTAACCTATAAGACCCGCCTACTAACCGGAACTACTGTATTTCATCAACAACGTTACGTCACAACCATGACAACGTGTAGTAACAATGGTCAAACTTCTATGTATTTAAACTTGTTATATCTTCAAATTGATAATTTATATACCATGTGTATCAAATGTTATTAATTAAGTTATTTTCCCTTTTTTATTTCTTAAAATTTCAATGTCTTACCGCCTGAATTACGCTCATAGGGAAATACCCCAAAAGGGTATCCCAAAGAAGGAAATTCCAAAACACTTGTTTTAGTGGGAGATATTATGGACGTAATTGTGCAAATCGTGATACAAGCATGAAATTTGGTATAAAGGTTGACTAAATGATACTTATAAAAAATCCGCTGCTGGCCAGAAAAAAAATCAATTTTTCAAAATGGCCACCACACATTTTGGAAATGGCGTCATTACAAATTGGCAATAATTTGTTAATCCTTTGAAAGGTGTGTTATATGTAAAATCCAATGTTAGAATTGATAAAAAATAAATGACAGTTTCTAAATTACGACTAGACAATACATTAATGAAACTAAAGGTGACTTCCGGTTTCAAAATGCCGGCAAAAAAGTCAAAAATTTCAATTTTTATACTTTCAAGCAACTTTACAAGGGATGTAAATCCTTGAAAGATGTGTTATACTCCAATGAAAGTTATGATAAAACGTTAAAAACAGTTCCTAAGTACGAAAAAACAACACATAAATGAAGAAAATTAGTGATTTCCGGTTCCAAAATGGAGGCAAATAAGTAGAAAATATTTTTAACACTATTTGTTAAGTTTGAATGCCAAGTTTGGTTAGAAAGACAGTTTGCTTATCTTATACTTATCTGACAGTTGCCGAAACAACCCGTACAAGGAAGGACAGAACGGTAGCATTTACAGTTACCAACACAGCTTGATTTTTGCATCCGCATTCCAAAAGTTCCTGACACAAGGATACAACGGCAGTCACAGAAGTCCATTTCGGTTTCCAACTGTCATTGATTCTTTCTTTCATCTAACCCCAGTGTTCATGACTTGATACATGTACCTGTCGAATACATGAATCAGGCTGAGCCAAAACAACTCCTCCTTAATTTAATTCTCTTTTGATGTGCTCTGGAAAAGAACCTCTTGTAGACGAATTTGCACCACAATGCCGCTGCTTCCTGGTAAACAATTCACATCGTGCCTCGCGTCATACGTAAGCCAACAAAAACGTCCTTTACATCTGAAAAACCTTCCATTGTTAGCCAAGCTGATCTCTTCCCTTTCCTACGACAATTCGACATAGTGTCACATCCACTGAATGCATGGACGAAAGGAAGAGCAGCTACACAAGGACCAAACGCATTTGATATGTCACGTACAGGAAGCCATCAAAAGTCTTTATTCCTTCCATAACCTATCCACAATGTGTTCTACCTAGTTTTCGATTGCTGTAATTCTTGATACCATTACATCTGTGTCAGTACTACCTAAAACAACATTTTTAAACACTTTTCATAATCATGCCGAACATGGACAAACATTCGTGTATCTGCTTCTTCATGATTACAAGGGGTAGATAGGAAGTATCCTTATTGAAATTGCAAAGAAGATTTTCACCATGAGTAACATACATATTTTTATTAGTCTCTTAAGAAGCAATTTTGTCAGCAAGAAACTTGAATAATTTCGTTTCGTTGTCATCTTAACAGAGAAAACTACTCCAAACCCTTTGTGTTCTACCAGAAACAACACATTTCCATTTGGCACAAAAAACCTTGCTTTTGTCTTGTCACAGCCTTTAAATTATTCATTTAGTAAACATCAAATACGATGTCTACTCTTGAATACTTATCGATGCAAGATTTTATGTAAGGCAGTATGACATCATTTGCATAATCATCAAATATATTTGCCCAACTTTGTGACCTGGAATTAACCATTGCTGCCCAACCAACGATAAATGCTTCCGACTTTGGATCAGAAAATCGCAGAATATTTCAAGTAAACCCATTTGCAGCAATTTAATACCACTATTTCAAAAAACATCCTGAGATAAAGACGGAGGAGAAGTTTTGTTTTTTATGGATACAGAATTATTCCAAATTAAACTGTCTACTGTGAAAAGAACTGAAAAGTCTAGAAAAGATATCGCAATCACCTTTTAGGTTCTCTAGCTTTGGTTTTGACAAAGACGTTTCCAGTTTCATTTTGCGGCCAAAATAAGAAGTTGTAATTTTTCATTTGGTTATAAAAAGCAGGTTCTCCTTCATTTGCATTTGCTTCAAAAGATCTTCGTATTGTTTGGACCAATATCTTGATGTTTATTTACATATCTTACCTGTTCAACAATATCCTAAATGGAATACTTTTTTTTACAAATTTGACGACTCTTCTTGAAATGAATTTCCAAACTCGTTCATCACTTTAAAAAGTCTTTAAAGCTGTTCAAGACATCGTTTTGTGTTTTGTAGGGTCATTCATCTGTTATGACCAAAACCACAAGATCTTTCAAATTCATCTTCTAGTATACTGATTCCTGGTCCAGCTACGATCCATTTGTCTAAATTAGATCTTCGGTTAATCTTATGGCACCAACATCGCCCTTCACAATTGCATAATTTTGTTTTTGTGCCTGATCAATTGTTTTATTAGAAAGAAATTTGCTGGTCTTACGTACAGTGAAATTATCATTTTCAAATTCCATTGCCACCTGTGAAGGGAAGTCAGATCGTGGAGATGGTCGGTAACGATCGAGCATAATTTACACGATCAAGACCCAAAACAATACGCTTTCATGCTTTATATGGACTGTTTGTAAAGTACGAACTCTCACTCATGAAATGAGCATAATACCTAAATCAGAAGAAGTTCTTAATTTATAATTGAACGCCAGGAATGAAAATGTGGTCGAGATGACTTTATACACCAGTCTTTTAAATAATTGAACGTCACAGAGTCATGACATTATTATACTATCTGAGTTTAGCTTCCATAATCCAAAATTAACAGTTCCAGCAAAATACATGCAGTTGTCTGATGCGCCTGTTTACAGGTCCTAGGTACATTTGAACATACATAATTGTTGTAATATTGGCTTCAGTAAGACAACATTTCCATCCCCTATCATATAATATATCACCCAGAGTTTTATAACAAGTCATTTCAATGTGCAATCCACCAAACATGACCACAAACTTATCTTTTCCGTAAAAATCAGGCCATTGCCATTGAATTTGCTTAGGCATTTCATAAAGTGACTGATCTGCAGTTACAATTGATGTTTTTCCGGGATTCACCACATTTTCGCCTTATCCATCGAATACCTGAGAATTGCCTGGTTGTGCATACAAATCGCTCTTGATGTCTATAAATAGTTTGCACATACGCATAAGTGTTAAACACATGTGTATCATAACCTTGAAAAATGTTATTAAACCAATTCATAATATCATTAGAAATCCAAAAATACTAAATATATGGTAAATAGTTCAAATGTTTTGAAAAGAATTTTGTAATATTTTCGCGCATGCGCAAATACTGGATATGTCAAATATTCATTTTTAATAAATATGTGATGTAAGGAAGGTAGCCGCCAAACCTATTAATTGGTTTTTACTAAAAGAAGTTCAAAGAAAAGTTTTCCAGAAAAATCAGTATTTTCAAACTACAGAAAACGGCCATTTTCTAAACGGCTATTTTAGAAAATGGCCGTGGCCATCTTGAAAAAAATATTTTTTTTTTAATGGCCAGCAGTAATTTCTTAAAAAGTATATAATAATGATGCTTTGTGGTAATTTTCATGCTTGTATCATCATTTCCACAATTCCCTCGATTTTGTTTGCTAATATCTTCCACTATTTTAACAATATTTGTTACAGATTTTGTTATTTTTTTAATTTTTTTTTATCGATTTCAGTATAAAAACAATATACGTATAGTGTCTTGAAATATAAAATTAATTTGTATTCGGCACGAAACGGGAAAATGCTCGGTAGAACCTCGCATTTTCCGCGTTTCTAAGCCTCATACAAATTCATATTTCAAGACACTGTACGTATATTGTCTAATTGTTTGTTATTCATTTTTAGCCATGGCGTTATCAATTTGTTTTGATGAGCTTGAATGTCACTCCGGTGTCTTGAATCTCTTTCAGAAAAAAAAAATCACAAAAATACTGAACTCCCAAGAAAATTCAATCGGAAAGTCCCTAAACACATGGCAAAATCAAATGACATAACATCAAACGAATGGACAACAACTTAAACAAAACTGGTGGACTGAACCTGGTTTTACAGAGATAATCACATCTGAACACTAGTTTTTCATCAGGCTGCAAATAGTTTTAATTTTATTGATAATTTCTATATTCTATTTCAAAACGTGTATTGATTTTACTCAGTTAAACTTTATCATGTTATCAAACTTGTTGAAAATAAAGTTTAGAATTATTGATAAATTACCACGTATTATTTGAATAGTAGTTTTCCTGATTTAGCCATACTTTTATAATATTTTCCGCAGGATAAATGTCTTTATGTTATGACAGTCTAATCTCCTTTTGACTATACAAATTACGATACTAATTAGATATAGGAAGATCTGGTATGAGTGCTAATGAGATAACTCTCTATCCAAGTCACAATTTTATAAAAGTAAACCATTATACATTGTACACAGGCTTAATTTGTTCACTTTAATATCACATGAATCTCACATGAAATTCACCTCACAAAAACTGATTTCATGTGAACTTCACGTATTAGCTCGTTTGAGGTGAAATTCATGTGAATTTAACGTGAGATTCACATAAATTTAATGGCCATTGATATATAGTAGTTCGTTTCTATGTGTGTAACATTTTTGTGTTGTGTTTGTGTTGTGTTTCTGTTGTGTCGTAGTTCCCCTCTTATATTTGATGTGTTTCCCTAATTTTTAGTTTGTAACACCCGGATTTTTTTTTCTCAATCGATTTATTAATTTTGAATAGTGGTATACTATTGTTGCCGTTATTAATCTGGATTTTTATCCCTTATTATCTTTGCTTAATAAGTTGCTGTGCTGTGAGTACGATAAGATCGGTGTGTTTTCTTGCCTTTGCGTGTGATATGTGTATGTCTCATGTTAATCTAAAGGGTTAACCATTTACAACTGATTCTGACAATTTGTTTATTTGTTGCTGACTGTTGCACATAAGACTTGGATTATGGAGAATTTAGCGCTCACCCGGTCCTAATTCAGCAGAAAGTGTTTGTCATTAGTCATACTTGTGTGTCATTAGTCATACTTGTTTTTCATTTATTGTTTAATGTTTGTTTTCAATCAAGCCATTAATTTTGAATTATATCACACTTTATCACGTTTTTGACCTTTCATAGATTATATACAGTATGTTGTTTTACACAAATTTATTATTAGAAGGCCGTTGTCTGGATTAACCTTTATTATGAACACTTATACATAAACACCAAAATATCAGAGATGTTTAAATACGAAAATATGTTATGAGCGACATGTAAATGTCCTATAGGAACATATAATTGGAGACAAATAAATAATCCTTGCATATGAACAGAATGCAAAACCCTTAAAATACTCGTACTTTATAACGTTAACAAGACGTAATAATTTTACACAATTGCATCTCCTTGTATGCTAATATAATTTGTGGTTGATCAAACCTAACGTCTTGCCTTCACAGATAAATAATCCCTTTAGAGCCACTTGATTTGATGATGATCTCTGCATTCAAATAAACCAATAGGTCAGTCGAATTCAGCGATGCGTTATCATCACCCCTATAGAAAACAAAGATAGTTAAATTAACGCGTCAATCAAACACATTGTACAAACAAAAAGTTTTTTTCTTCCTGAAAAAAATTACATTAACATTTTGGTGTGCTCATTAAGTTCATATAATTGCTTTTTGACATTGTATTGGACTCATCCTATCCTAAGAAACAATACAGAAATCTGTCAATCTTGCACAGACAAGACAAGACAAGACAAGACTATTTTATTCTTTAAAACCACTGTACACACATTGGTACAAAGAATGAAATAATAATACATAGTATACAAAATAAAGTGTGCACATGACAAGATAGGAATGTTACAGTTAGCCCAGGTGGTCGTGTGGTCTATCGGGACGGCTGCAGTGCAGGCGATTTGGTGTCACGATATCACAGTAACATGGGTTCGAATCCCGGCGAGGGAAGAACCAAAAATTTGCGAAAGCAAATTTACAGATCTAACATTGTTGGGTTGATGTTTAGACGAGTTGTATATACATTATGTACACAGCCATGTATCACCATAATTGATGGCGATCCGATGGATAAATCTGTTGTAGAGTTGTCACCGACTCAGACGTACTTATAAATATAATTATTTTCTGTGACTGTATATATCATTAATTTGTAGGATCCTTTACTATAGATAACTTAGCTGATCTGTAACAATAACATCTTCATGCCTTATATATCATGTACTGTAGTACGCCGCTAGATTAAAACTGACGAGGAAAGGTAACACACGGCCAGCGAAAGCTCTTTTTTTGAGAGCCCAGGTGGTCGTGTGGTCTAGCGGGACGGCTGCAGTGCAGGCGATTTGGTGTCACGATATCACAGTAGCATGGGTTCGAATCCCGGCGAGGGAAGAACCAAAAATTTACGAAAGCAAGTTTACAGATCTAACATTGTTGGGTTGATGTTTAGACGAGTTGTATATACATTATGTACACAGCCATGTATCACCATCATTGATGGCGATCCGATGGATACATCTGTTGTAGAGTTGTCACTGACTCAGACGTACTTATAAATATAATTATTTTCTGTGACTGTATATTACATTAATTTGTAGGATCCTTTACTATAGATAATTTAGCTGATCTGTAACAATAACATCTTCATGCCTTATATATCATGTACTGTAGTACGCCGCTAGATTAAAACTGACAAGGAAAGGTAACACACGGCCAGCGAAAGCTCTTTTTTGAGAGCCCAGGTGGTCGTGTGGTCTAGCGGGACGGCTGCAGTGCAGGCGATTTGGTGTCACGATATCACAGTAGCATGGGTTCGAATCCAGGCGAGGGAAGAAACAAAAATTTGCAAAAGCAAATTTACAGATCTAACATTGTTGGGTTGATGTTTAGACGAGTTGTATATATATTATAATAGAAAAACAAATAGACAAAGGCTAACCAGGAAGACCTGCTACTGAATTTATAACCTTTATAAATTTGCATATATTTTTTTACTTATTTCTATGTGTTGTTTGGAATAATTTACAAAATTTAATTATATTTACCCTATTACAATAACAGTTATCCAAAAACAATTGTCTTGAGTCGTCTAGAGATCTACAATTCAAAAGAAAGTGAAATTCATCACATAATTCTTGACATTGACATAAATTACAATATCTCATTTCTCTATCTAAACCTATCCATCTTCAAGTTTCAATTGGTAATCTATGATTACCAGTTCTAAATCTACAAAATGTAACCCTATCTCTATCTGGTAATATATCTAAATATTCAAACTTATCCTTATATAAACTATATGATAAACCTTTTGACGAATTACATATATCTGAACGCCACTTCTGTTGAAATTGATAAAATAGCTTCTGTTTTAAGCTATTACTTAGCCATTTTGGGCTAAAGCCAGTTTGTGCTAACCAGATATTACTATAACCACATGTATCAAGAATGTTTTTGATAAACATAACCCATTCAGACTTACAATTATTCTGTGAATATTTTAAAAACATAAAGTTATACAAAATGTGTGACAACTTATTTTCTTTGCCGTGGACAACTCTACACCAATAATTTACCATACGTATACCATACAGATGATCTTGAAAATGTTGGTCCTCTTTTAGATACAAGATTCCGGACAAAACTACACATATTTTCAATTAATTTAAAAAAGAAGATGTGGTATGATTGCCAATGAGAAAACTATCCACAAAAGACCAAAATGACACAGACATTAACAACTATAGGTCACCGTACGGCCTTCAATAATGAGCAAAGCCCATACCGCATAGTCAGCTATGAAACGCCCCGATAAGACAATGTAAAACAATTAAAACGAGAAAACTAACGGCCTTATTTATGTAAAAAAAAAAATGAACGAAAAACAAATAAGTAACACATAGACAAACGACAACCATTGAATTACAGGTTCCTGACTTGGGAAAGACACAATGCTTTTACATAATTCGTAATAAATTGATTCTTTTATTGATTTGTTTCATCACCATTGTCTACATACATTCCTTTACTAATCATCACCATTGTCTTCATACATTCCTTTACTAATCATCACCATTGTCTACATACATTCCTTTACTAAGCAAGGAATATAACTGTTGTTATCTATTCATGTGATGTGTTTGAGCTTTTGATTTCTCGATTGGACTTTTCGTTTTAAATTTTCCTCATAGTTTGGTATTTTTGTGAGCTTCTTTTGAATTCTCATCTGGAGCAATTTCCTTAAATAGGATTCAACGTTCCGAAAACCCAGTTCTATCACAAACGCTTAATTTTTATATTGCCTGCATTTTACACACATTTTACATAATTACGTTTTAGATGTGGTTCTTACTTCTAATTAGATAGTGGTTTTGCAATTAAATGTACATATAACATGTTATTTTAAAGAAAAGAGGTGTTTATTACCTTGTCTATGTTGTCCAATTATCATGATGAATTTCATATTCATATCAAATGAATCATATTTCTAATCATGAGTTATTTTTAGTTGGTTGTGCACATGCTGAGTGAATATAGTAACACATCTGTCATATAAATAAAACTTTAGAACATCTACTTTTAAAAAAGAAAATTCGGTATGATTGCCAATGAGACAACTATCCACAAAAGACCAAAATGACACAGACATTAACAACTATAGGTCACCGTAGGCATTCAACAATGAACAAAGCCCATACCGCATAGTCAGTTATAAACGGCCCCGATAAGACAATGTAAAACAATTCAAACGAGAAAACTAACGGCCTTAATTATGTAAAAAAATGAACGAAAACAAATATGTAACACATAAACAAACGACAACCACTGAATTACAGGCTACTTTGTTCTTTTATTTGCATCTTCCATGTTTACAGTAGTGCAAATATAGTAGATTACCGACGTTGACATCCAATTATTTCATTATAAATAGGCAAACCACTGACAACCCAAAACAAATGGTATCCAATACACATTTCATTATTTACGATCGAACAGGAAATATAAAAACTGTTCATTTTAGCCATGCAGTTCAAAAAAATTATCTTACAAAAAACCCCTGTTATTCGTTTTCTTTTTTGAATGAAGAACACAATAAATAGAGGGACACAACATTAGGAGAGAGATTGTTTGAAAACTAATCATCATATGATCAAGCAATATAAGCAGGATTATGCTTTCTATTTAAATTTAATAATACATAGGTTTTGATTTTCAACATCCTCAATTCGCCGTTTCAAAATCTAATGCATCCTGGATAATATTTCCAAAAGTGTACATCAAAACGTTGTGATTGGTTTGAAGCGATCTAAACAATGGATATTCAACTAATGACGAAACGTTATTTTTATTTTTGTGTACGAACAATGAAATTACCCATGATTCTTTAGATTTTGAAACGGACAACTGAAATCTATAAAATGCTATGCAAATTGTTGAATTCATGACAGGAGCTTTAAACAGTTTATAAAAGACATTGCAATATCTACTTTTTATGTCCAAAACTTGGCAATTATTTAAGAATTTGAAAAATAATTTTGTTTTATTTACGAAAACATGATCGAAATAGTATCGTCATGATTGGGTAGACCACTGTGTAATGTCGATCAATGGTCCGATTCACTTTTCCCTTTCAACATGGTCCTGCTATCTGTGGATAGGGACCGTTCAATATTTATCAGATGGATGGGCCGGTGCATTCTTAATATTGTTTCATTAAAAAAGTTATTGCCCATTCTTTTAAATTCTGAAAAAAAGTCCTTGCCCCTTTAAAACTCTATAAAGACAATCAAAAATGATTTAGGTTCTTTTTCTATTTTTAAGTTTTTAAATTTTTATGTCATGAAATCAAAGAATAGACTTTATACAAAATTTAAAATGTGCTAGTTAATTCTATATGTATATAACTATGTGTGTATCAGAACCATACATTTTATTGATTTTCAAAACCAGTATGAATATAAATGTACAGATTTGATTTTATATGTACAGCCTCAAATACAATATTGATTTAAAATAAAGGAAATAATTTAAATTAAGGGACAATAACTCTTGGACTAGTAAACATATTATCATATATTGAATTACTAATTATTGTCCTAATAACATAACATGTTTATAGTTCAAATAGCAATGTCCCTTTATCTATTCTACTTTTCAAAAAAGAAATTTAATATGGTATTTTTTAGCAAATATAGGCAGACATGTTTTTGACTTTAAAGATGCAGCCTTTTTCGCCTATTAATATATTCTCTAAATTTGACAGGTTTAACACAAAACTATAAAACAACCTGGTATTCTTTAAGATAATTATATAAATGAGATAGCTGTACAGTTATATGAAAATCTAAGTTGATTTGAAAAAGTTATAAAAAAAAATGAAAGGTGACCATCTGAACTTAGTCTAAACTTAAAATTGTAGCTTTTTTTCAACCTATTAACTAAATCCATAAAATGACAGCAAAAAACCAAAGTACTAAACAGCCTGGCATTCAGTAAGATCAATATAAAAATGATATAGCAGTAGAGTTTTATGAAAATGCAAGTTGATTTAAAGATGACTATCTTGAAATAACCAAAAACTGAAAATTTAAGCTTTTTCTTGAACCTTTTTTTTTTATTATTAAATCCATAAGAATGACAGCAACACACCAAACTACCAAACATTTAGGCATTCTATAAGATCAATATATAAATGAAATAGCTGTAAAATTTTATGAAAA